>NC_133658.1:640721611-641021611 GCF_037893015.1 Macrotis lagotis
GCCGAGCCCAATAAGAAAGATGGTGCCTTCAACCTTAAGGCATTCAGATAGTATTTTTTTCTGATTTATTTTCTTTTTCACAACCAAGAAGCAAATAAAATATTTTATCACCTTTTGGGTAGACTTGGTGTCTTTTTCTTCATTTCATTGCTTTCTGGGTCTATAAAAACCCCTTCTCTTTCTGTTTTTAATAATTTAAGCATAGGCATCTGCTAGTTCTTTCACATTTAAACTCAGGTCTCTTTTTCATTCAAAGTATTTCAAGCTTCAGGAAAAACGGATCTTTTCTGTGTGCTGAAAATATGCACATGTCTGAGATGACATGCAACAGAGAGGGAGAGGCTTTGAATAATAACTATAAAAACATGTCTTTGTCATCCTTGGTGAAGCAAATATTTAAGAAGATGCTAGACTTCTAGGTATTGGGAAAGAAAAGGAGAGTAGCTTTTATGTATTGGTTTAGAGGAAAAAGGACTAATATAATAATAATTCACATTTATATAGTCCTTTAAAATCCATAAAGGGCTTTCGAACCATAAATCCATGAGATAGGTAATACAGGTTATTATTATCCTCATTTTCCAAATGAAGAAACTAAGGCCAAGAGAGGGGAGTGGGGTGACAGCAAAGTCACACCATTATTGTCAGGGCCAGGACTCAAAACCCAGAATCCCAAGACTCATGGTCTTTCTAATTTCACCATCTTTTTTTTACTGAAATGAGCTGAATGATTGATAGCAACCTATCATGAAGAACATTGTTTGTTGTGAGGGTTGTATTTAGAAATAAATTAGAAATCTCAAATCTTTGACTTAATTGATTCAAGAATTCTAAGAAATAGAGATAAGGAATGAGTACCTTTCAATGCATGCTAATATCTTTGTTTTAGCAGCTAGCTATATCTTGGAAAAAGAACTTACCCTTTGTTTTCAGTATCCTGGTGTGTAGTGAGTTATCAATAACAAAATGTTCTCAGGGTAATCATCCTTATTGCAACAATAACTACTTTTGTTGCACATATTAATAATAGAATATTAGTGAAATAGTAATGGTAGAAGTGTCTACTGGTAGGCAGCTGTGAGTGCATAGAGTACAGTTTTATTCAATACAGGAGAAAAACCTTTGTTGAATTTGTAGCTGAAAAAAATAGTAATTGCAGGCATTTTTGTGGAACTTTAAGGTTTTCAAAGCCCTTTGTGAATATTATCAGAACCTTATCATAGATAAGAAACTGAAAGGGACCTTATAAGAGGTCATCTAGTCTAACTCCTCCATTTTACAGTTTAAGAAACTGAGGCATCTAAATGGTTGCCCAAGATCAGATTGGTAGAAAACATCAGAGCTGAGATTTAGACCCCAGTCCTTCCTCAGTCTCCAAATGCAACAGTCTCTCCTGTAACACCTTGTTTCATTTGGTGATTCTCAGTACCCTTAGTAATTCTACCTAAAGCTCTACCCGTTCCTGCCCAGTTTCTTCTCTTGCTGTCCCCACCTGAACCATAGAACCTGAGAGTTGGATGATGGTGATCCAACAAATGATATTGAGAAGGGAAAATAGGTAGGAGAAGCACCAAGAGAGAGCAGTGTCAGTGAAACTCAGAAAGACAAGGACATCCAGAAGGCATGGATTGGTCAATAGGTCCGGAAAAAATCAAGAAGTCAATCTGTTCCATTTCTGGTCAAGTTCAGGTCTTAAGTGTTGCTTCTACCTATTGGTTTTCATTCTACTGCTAGGAAAGAAGAAATTTCTACTATTTTCATATGACAGTCTCAGATTTTTTTTGAAGATCATAGTCAAGTTCCTTCTAAGTTTCTTCTCCAAGAAAAATATTTTCAGTTACCTCAACTCTGTTCTATGATATAGTTCCCAGACTCTTCACCATTGTGGTAGTTGTTCTCAATAAACAGTTATTAATTGCAGTATCCTGGGACCACAGATATTAAAAAACAACACAGTCCCTGTCCTTAAGGGGAAACCCGCTCAGATATAGGTAAGTATGATAAAAAGTAGCATGCCATGAGAACAAAGGAGAGTAATCTAGGAACATTTGAGGAAAGGGAGTATGATTCTTCCTGGGAGAATCAGGAAAGAGAGGAAAAAGGAGGATCTTCAGGACTAAAGAGGAGGAAAGAAAATAGATATTTATATAGTACCTCATATCTGCCTGGTACTTAATAAATATCTCATTTGATCCTCATAACAATCTTGTGAGGGAGGAGCTATTTTACCTCCATTTTAAGTTTGTGGAAACTGAGGTAAGTTAACAGGTTAAGTGACTTGCCAGGACCACAAATCTCATGTCTGAGTCTGGATTTGAACTCAGGTCTTTGTGCCTCTATGTCCAGTATTCTATGTAATGCTTCACATAGTTACTTAGCAAAATAAGAATTCTTTTCCTTAGGTAGAGATGAGTAAGACATGAGGGTGATCTGTTCAAATGAAAGGAGGAAAGAGGTGACATCTGGGGTTCAAGCCAGTCCCAGATCAGTTTAGCTGAAATGTAGGCAAGCAGGCAGGAAAACAACCATCATTTATTAAACACTTGTCATATGCCAGACACTGGAGACATAAATACAAACAAAAAACAGAAAAAAAATGTAGAGCAAGGCTGAGAAAAAGTAGGTTAAAGTCAGATTGTCAAAGCTCTGAAAAGCCAGACTTTTGCTATGTGTTTTCCCATGTGCACCAAAAGTTTTTTGAGAAAGGGTCAAATATAGTTGTATTATGAACATATGCTGTCTGTCAGGAGGTGGGGGGGGAGAGAAAATGTGAAACTTAAAACCTCACAAAAATGATAGTTTGAAACTATCTTTGCATATTATTGGAAAATAAATAAAAATATTTTTAAAATAGAAAACAAATCTCAGTAAGCAGTAGTTAGTAGTAGTTAGAAGCCTGGTCACAAACTATTAATTAGAAAGATCAAGTCACTTTGAATTTAAGAAAATGGTTATATTAGTATATTAAGGGAAAAAATTTGGTATCTAGACAGATGGATTAAAGAAGCATGAGATCAGATTCAGGGAGACCAATTTGGGGGTAATTTGTAATGGTACAGGAGAGAGGTGACAGCTATTTGTATCAATACGGTAGCATTATTGGTGGAGAGCAGTTCACTGTCTTTATAATAACAAGCTCACAACTGGTCATAACACTTCAAACTTTTTCTGACCAGATTTATATTATGGCTGTTAAATTCCCTGTTCTGTATGCTACACTTCCAGTTATCTAGCCTAAAATAGCATGAATATTTTTAGTAGACATACCATTCCTTTGGTTCATATTCAGTTTGTGATCAAATAAACACCTGGTGGTATTTTCACCAGCAAGGTCACAGAATCAGTCTTAGAGCTGAAAGAGACCTAGAGGTTCTCCAACACCCTCATTTTATGGATGAGAAAACTCAGGCCAAGAGAAGTTAGGTGATTTGCCCAAGGCTACGTAGGCAATAAATGGAAATGTCAGATTTTGAATTTGGGTTCTCCAATTTCAAATATAGTTGCTCTTTTTGTTGTTCCCTTCAGTGCCATATTGACCCAGTTGATTTGGAAGAATCAAAATGTGTAACTTTAGGTCAGTCTTTGTTAAATGTACTCCCCCCTCCAGTTTACTGAGATGACCTTAGAACTTACTTAATCCATTTTTATCATATGGGGCATTAGTTTACTTCCCAGGTGACATTTGAATTTTTGATAAAATACACCATCTTTATCTTCAAACAAATCAAAGATAAAAAAATATTGAATGGAAGGGGGCTAAAAGCAAAGCAGTATGGCATCCCACTTAAAGACTTTCCTCTATCAACATACTTTGCATGTGCTGACCAACTAGCTCGGACACCCATTTTTGTATATATTCCAGTCCACATTTCTCTATTCTGTCCAGAAGAATTTCATGAGAAACTTAGTGTGAAATGCCATGCTAAAATAGATAAGTATCTGTGGCATTTCTCTTATCAGACCAGAGGAACAGAGAACTAAACCTGTGAATTCATTGATCTAGGGAACCTAAGGCAGGATTATACCTTCTCCAAGACTTTTGATCTTAGAGGGTTGCCTAAAACACTGAGAAGCTAAATAACTTGCCCACTGTCACACAGCCAATAGAGATAGAACTTCATGAAAATCAGATCTTCCTGATATCAAGACAAACTCTCTAACTACCATACAATATTGCCTCATATCTGACGATAACTCTATTTAAAGAGCAAATGAAGCTCACTGTGCATGACTCTTTCACACTCAACTTATATTGACTCTTCATAATCAACTGTCAAATGCTCCCAAGACATCTATGTAGTCATCTATTCCAGAATTTCTAGACATTAGTTTTCAAAAACTGTTTTGCTTCTGTTTTGAAACTGCCATTTGCATCACCTTTAAGTGTCATGATTTCTCAGAGATGATCAGCCATAATTCTTCAGTTGTGTCAGCAAGTTCTTTCAGTAGCTGGACTATGATTCATTTTAGGCTGGAGACGAGTTCATTTGAAGCAGAGAGACAGGTGCTCTATTATTAACTCCTTGACTGTCTTGGACTTCAATTAATGATGTGTCTTCTGTCCTTTTCAGCATGAACTCTTTTTGTTCCTTCAGATTTTACCTTGTTTCCATCCCCAGTCAATGTTGAGTTTTCCCTAGGTTTCCTTGAGCATTAAGGGAGCAGTTATTTTCACTGGCATCTCTAAATTCCTATTGGTTTAATTTGACTGAAAGGAATGCATTTTAGGAGATGCCAGAGCAGAGATTCTCAAACTGGATCCCTAGACAGCAAGGGGTGCATGGATTTCAAAGAGGAAAAAGTATACATCTTTATTTACACTGACCTCTAACTGAATCTGAACATTTTCTTTAATTATAAATGTAGGCAACAAACCACAGTAAGAGCTGGTAGTACTTGTGAAACTTTGTCTCCATTAGAAGTCATTGAAGTTTTCATATCACATTACAGTTTTTGCAGATACCCTGCAATATCATTCATTCTCATCACAACTTTGAAATTACTGTAGTTATTAGGGAGACCACAAATTTATTTTTGAAATACTGATAATTATTTTACTATACTTTTTTGTAATCCTATATATTTCATATTATGCATTTAAAAATATTCTAAGAAAGGACCAATAGACTTCACCAGACTCAAAGGGGTTTATGACACAAAAATGATTACAAATCCAACACTCAAGATGTTTTTTATAACTTAGTTTCTTAACATTTAACCCTGGCATTAATCTATATAAATAGTAACTATAAGAAGATACAAGTAACTTCAATTCTCTTACTCCATGAGCACAGAGTGTATCTATAGACACAGTTTTCCTTAAGTCAGATACCTCTTACACTCTAGTAATCCAGATGAAAAACAACATCATAGCCTTCATCAAAGGAATAGCTCATACAACCATATATGTATAATAGTAGAAGTCTTTTTCCCTCCAATAAAAACCTATTCTAATACCTGTCTATTGCTATTACATTAGAATTCAGATGATATTTTCTAAATTTATGGCTAAAACTTCACCCTTCTCTTTATCCTTACCTACCCCTCCCCCCCCAAAAAAATACCCTCCACAAAAAAAGCACAAAACACTTTGTGTTGAAATGTCTCATTTGTTTTCATCCTCGGTAGAATTATTTTTGAAGGTTTGAAGTGAATCAGTTCAGCTGTGTTTGTATTTTCTGGAGCATGAAAAATGGCGTTTCATTTATTAGTTGGGGAAGAGATGGGAACCAGATGCACAGTCTGGCTTTTCATAGTGCAGGTGGAGTTGGCAGCATTGGCAGTTAGAGAAATGATCCCTAAGCTTGTGAGCTGAGTAAATTGGATCAGCATTACAGAGAGGAGCAAACTTGGAATATGGTGGCACCATCTTTATGGTTGCATTTTTAATTGTCCTACATTTGTCAGAAAATGACTTTTTTCATTGTTGAACTTTTCCTCCCTTCTTCTTTTATTCAAGTTCTCTGCCAGTTGGCTGGGATGGGCAGGAACTCTTTAAACTGGTGGGTGTTCTGCCTTTAGTTTCATGGCAGGCAAGAGATGTATTTATGATATTTAGTCACCTTGCTCTTGCATTTTTCCATCTGGCTATTTCCTGCTGTCTCCTATTCCCCTTCACTTTGCTTCTTTGAGAGCCAGAGGTGTAATTTTTTTGGACAGGAAAATATATGTAAATTATTTTTAAGTGGCACTGAAACAACCCATGAATTGCTTTTTTGGCTTAAATCTGGGAGAACTTTCAAAGTTAGCAGTAGGACACTTTCCTCTGTAATGTCAAAGGGACTGGAATTACTAATAGCTGTGAACAAATTTTGTGCCTTTTGGGTATATCATTATCCATTTGCTGCACTGAATTGCATGAGTAGGCATATTTGTAAAGCCCTATTTAGAGAATTCATAGAATTTTATCCAGACCTACCAACTAAAAGATGATAAAGCAAAACAAGTAATTCTAGTGTTCTACTTTATTGCCCTATAGAATGGTTATGTTTTCATAATAAAGGATCAAATTTACTTTCTAGTTAAACTCAGCAGATACTAATATCACAGTATCATACATTTAGATCCCAAAGGGACTTTAGAAGTTTAGTAAGAATCATTTCATTTTATAAAAGAATAAACAGACCTGGTAATATGAAGTGATTTGCCCAAAGGCATTCAGGAAGTACGTTGCAGGGATGGAAATTGAGCTCAGATTCTCTACTCTCCAAATCCAACTGTCTTTCTACTGAACTGCATTGACTCCCCAAATACTGTCCCCATTTTAAAGATGGCAAACTGAGGCTCATAAAGATTAAATTCAGTTGCCTATGGCCATAAAAACAATAAATGTCAGAGGTGGGATTACAACCTTGATCTTCCAGATGCTAAATTCAGGAATGTTAAATCCATCTACCATACCACAGTGTCTTACTGGGTTTCCAAGATTATTTGTGCAAAATTTATTGTTTTATGTGTTATAGGATAAACAATTACTTTCTCAGGAACAATAAGAAATATTTTTGGTCCTAACATAACCTATACAATTTTTTTAAAAAAGGTTGATTGAAGTCTTTTTTAGTACTTCATTAAGTTTATTATTTGTACCTTCCTATCCCTCATAGAAGTCAGAACTTCAATATTCTTCATATTCTGGAAATAAAACATATTTCAAAGATGACTTCTTATTTATCAATCCTCATATTGCAGCATCTTTTTGCTGCCAATCAACAACTTAAAACATTCTCTCTTATTGGTACTTTTCAAAAGATTCAAAACACTGTATTCTCTTTATCACTCACAACTAATCAAAAGACAAATCAGAGGCAGAAAATTTTCAGGATGTTGGTTCCAAAGAAGAAAGGTTTAGAGTTAGAGGTCATGTGGGGTATATGCATAGAATTATAACCAGCAATAGGTCACTTTATTTTAAATACTTTTTTTAACTTGGGACATTTTTCCACTTGTACAAAAATACTACAGATAGAATCTTTGAAGCTGGAAGAATGTTTTCTGAGATATTAGGAACCAGCATACCTTCTTTTTCAACCTAGCAAATATTGTCCTAAATGCTGTTACTAGTGTGAACTGTCAAGGAGTTCATCAGTTGATAGACTTACCTTCCTGAAATGTGCTTTTAGTCTTCAGAAACAGGATGAAACCTATCTCCTTTAAAGCTGTATACAATAGGAATTGCTTTTTAACTAGTACATATATATATGACAGTACATCCTCTCAACTTTCATATCCTGACCTACCACAGTGACAAGGGGAGCAACATTTCTCATCATTTTTTTTTCATGACGCTATCCCCTTTAGCCCCTTTATCATTCTACAATTCTTTAACATTCCCTCAAGCTATGATTTTATGAAGTATTTAGAAGCTTGCTTTCCTTTCAGTTTTTGTATCTTCTCTAACCTCCAAGTGCTGGTTTTTCAGGAAATGGAGAAAGGAAAACTTATGCATTAGGTTACAAGAAAGGATTAGAGGAAGTCTCAATTTCTGGAAACATAATTATGGGTCTTCAGTAGGGATTAGTATGTTCTACAATTATGTCGATGTCTTTCCACAGCAATATAAGATACTTCTCTCAAGTGAAATCCATAGATATGTTCAATGTAGTACTGTCTGATGATGTTACTATGATTGCCAAAATTTGAAACTTTGGTCTGCAAATGAAAGATAAAAAGGCTTATTATAAAGGCATGTTAGATTGATATGGTTTAGCTGCTTCAATATAATCATAATCCCATATCTGTGCCTAGTACATCCTTAGTTGGAAGGTAAATGAATACTTACAAAGCATTACCCTGGAGTTCATCATGAAATTATGGGTAAGAGAAAGTTATAGGAACTATCAGTCTCCATAGAAGAGAAATTATATGATGGGAGTAAATAAAATGTGATATATTACTATTGGTTGGGAGAGGGGAGGAGTCAATCCTTCTGAATCAATCAGAGCATCACTGATCAACTGATTTTCCTCCTAGCCCAGTTTCAGACATCATAGAAGTAACCAATACACCAATAAATCAATATTTTACATCAGAGATTGCTAACTTTTTTATGTCAGAGACTTCTGTCAGTCTAGTGAAGCCCATGAAGCCCCTTCCCAGAATAATGGTTCATTACTTAAATTCATAATTGAGGAAAATAATAAAGTTCAGTTAGTAAAAATAAAAAAATATTTTTTTACCCATCTAAATGCTTCACCTAACACCTGTCCATAAATTTGGGTTAAGAACTCCTCTTGAATGTTTTTGCTCTTTAATAAGTGTGATGAAGTTTTTATTCAAGATTGAGGAAATTTGTCTTTGAAGTATCAGCACTATTCTTGATGGCCCTTTTAAAAAAAAGTTCACTCTAGTCAGGGAATCCTGGTTAATTAAAAAATTGAGGTAATTCCAAGGGATAAGACAGAGCTCTGTCAAAAAAAATAGAACTAGATTTAGAGAAGGGTCCAGCCCTTGAGAAGAGTTAGTTCCTATGGTTTAGATGAGGAGAGGATTTTCCTCTCCTTTCCCTCATCCATCATATCTTGAACTTGGTAATAGTTTTCTCCCATTACTATGCCAACTATATGTGTCATTTTTGGTCAAGTTGCTGTTTAACTACCTCTATGCCTCAGTTTATTCATCTGTAAAATGAAGAGATTGAACTAAATGATGTGTGTCAGTCTTTCTAGTTCCAGAATTTTGTGGTTCTAAAATTCTGGGGACAGTTTTGGCAAAATGCACAAAAAGGCAAACAGTTGAACACAGCACTTAACTAGTTGCAAAGTTAATAAAGCATACATTTATTGCAGCTCATGTCCCCAATCCAGCTAATCTATATATTAACCAGATGCCAATGTTAACTTTTGAAATAACATGTTCAGAGTATAGTGTTTAAAATTTCTCATTGCCTTTTTCCTTTTTCCTTTAGTATCATTTTTATACCTGCTTCTCTTCTTCCATTAAAATGCAAGTTCTTTGAAAGAAAGCATTCTTTGTTGCATTCATCTGTTGTATCCTAGCACCTGAACCTATAGAAGTAGGAACTTTGTATTTGTTGAATTGAAGTGGAGACAAATAAGCAACAGTATTTGCAATGAGTCAGATTTCCTTCTGAAACTGCTTTCCTGAAAAGCAGGTTGTGATGCACTAGTAAGGATGAAAAACCCAGCTTTGCATTGCTGTTTTCTATGTCACTGCTGCTTTCCCTAGTATTTCCATTTGGCCAAAAGGACCATCAAAAAGGTTTGGATATTCCAACAAAAGAGGTCTGGTTTTAGAGTCAGAAGTACTTGAGTTCAGATCTTATCTCACATACTACATGAATTCACCATATGTAATGGCTCAACTCTTTCAAACTTCAGTTTTCTTATCTCTCTAATGGAGATAATGACTACCTAATTCACAGTGCTTTTGTAATTCTTAAAGCCCCATATAGAGACAACTAGGTGGTGTATGGATAGAGCATTGGCCCCTGGAGTCAGGAGGACCTGAGTTCAAATTTGACTTCAGACACTTAATAATTGCCTGTATGACCTTGGGCAAGTCTTAATTCCTTTGCCTTAAATAAATAAAAAAAATTTAAAAGCCCTACATATCTGTTAGTTATTATATCAAGCAAGTTAATTCAGATTCCTAAGGAAAAATTTCTTTGAGAAAATATGCCCATAAGACATTATTACACTTTTATTAATGATGGTGAGAAAAGAATTCTAGAAACCTGGAGTTTCTGGATACTATCCCTTTTGTAACTTGCAAATAAGTGGATTTTGAGTTGCCTTACTTTGCTTTTGAAGATTTAATCAGCATTTTCTGTCAAACAAGAGAAATGCCCTAGTTTCTGAGAAGACACCTTGTCAGTCTTGATAAATACAGTTAAGGTGATGTTAGTCCCATATGAAGAAGTGAGGTGAATTTTTTTTTTTATGATTGGAATACAAAAAGACAGATTTACTCCAGGCTTTGCAGTTATTTTCCCTCCATGATTCAGCAAGGTATCATGGTCGTAGATACAGGGTTATATGCAGGTACACAAGGGAAACCAACCTGATTTAATGCCTCTTTGCTTCTGGGCAGTAATTCATCTGAAGCAGTCAGAGTTACCATTTTAAGAATGGAGAAAGTATAAACTTAAAATCCTTTCCTGCTTCCTTCTCTCCCAATATTTATGTATGCTTTCTCTTGGTTTTTTAATTCTACCTGAAAAAAAGATAAAAAAAACTATTTTCAGATTATCTCCTGATTGTTTAATATTTGGGGGGGGGGTCTACTTGGTTTAACCCCAAGGAATTCCAAATCTGAAGGCAGAAAGGCAACTAAAATTAAAAAAAATTATAATTGGGAGGATTTTGAGAAACAGATGAATCAGAGGAAAATATTATCTAACACTTACAGTTGTTAAGAAACTCCATATTTTTTTTCTTTCTTGGAATGAAGGTCAAAATTGTAAAGAGCCAGCACACTTTTTTCAATTTTTCAATTTCTTCTTAATTTATGGAATAAAATAAGCATTTCTATGTCATAGAAGAATAAAAAGGATGATTCTATATGAAACTGCAAATCTATTATGTAAATCTTGCCATTCCTTTTAGATATATAGTCAGGTTATCATGTAAATTTATTTTTCCCTTTTTGTCTTCCCTCTTCACCCTAAAGAAAGCTCTATTAGATATAAATATGTATATATGTAAAATTATTCTATACATACTTCTATTTATCAGTTCTTTCTCTGGATATAGATATATCCTTTGTAGTTAATTTGGGTATTTACAATAAGCAAAATAACTTAGTCACTCAGAGTTGTTCTTAAAACAGTATTGCTGTTACTGTATGCAGTGTTTTCTTGCTTCCACTCATTTTGCTTTTCTTTATTCCATGCAGGAATATCTGTTTTTTTAAATCATCAAGCTCTTAATTTCTTAGAGCACAGTAGTTTTTCATTACAATTATTTACTACAACTTGTTTAGCCATTCCCCAATTGATGAGCATTCCTACAATTTCCAGTTCTTTGCCACTACAAAGAAAGTTGCTATAAACACTTTAGATCATATCATTTAAGAAGCAATTGCCAAATGAATGCATTTTGAGTCTCTTTCAAAATGAAGCTATACTGATCAATTTAGCATACTGGTCTCAGGACCCATTTACATTATTATGAATCACTGGGGACCCCTAAAAGAGTTTTTGTGAGTAATATCTATTCCCATTTACCATATTAGAAATGAAGATATTTTAGTATATCCATGAAAATAGGTTTGACTTCATGGGTCCCAGAATGTATCTCAGAGACCTCTAATAGTATTTGGATCAAACTTTGAGAACTGCTTCCCTAGACAATACATAATGATAAACTGCTGTTCTGTTCTCTAAGTCTGGGGAGCTCTTGGAGGTTGGAGATTGCATCATATTTTGTAATCTCCACAATGTCTAGTAGTATGCTAACCCAACAATAGATCTTCAGTAAGTACTCTGATCTCTGATACCCTCTAAGCGACCCACTGTAATGATATTCCAGAAACAGAGAGAGTTTAATTATCAGGAGACAGTCCTAAATTCTGGCTCCCTACCAAAAGAAGATTAAAATTCTAGCTATTTCAAATGGTTATGGAACACCTTTGGAGACAAGGCAAATAGGTTCTTAGTTGTTATGCTCTTTTCCTAATGAATTCAAGGTCGAATTTGCTTCCAAGACAATTAGGCATAGCCTAGAAATCAATCCACAGAGCTAAAGTTAGGGGAAATGCATAGAGCAACCATACAAGTCAGGGTTAAGATTCATCCAAAGAGATAAAAAAATAATAGAAACTTCTTGTAGGAAACTCACAGTTGCTGCAGAAAGTGAGTCTACAATCATGAAGATTGTTGCTCCAAGTCACAAAATGCCCTTCAATGACAGGGATGATATATTTTAGGATTCCTTATGACTTTTCCATTATTTACTGAGGTACCAAGTGTGAGCAAAGCAACTTAGAACCTCTGTGCAGTGTATTCATTTATTCAATATAGCTAGCATTTATAAATCACTTTATGGTTTGCAAAAAACTGCATATTTTCTTATTTTATCCTCATAACAATTTTATGAAGTAGATACTATTATTATTAGTTTGCATATAAGGAAACTGAGGCAAAGAGAGGTTAAATGACTTGCCCTGGGTCACATGGTCTGAGGCTAGTTTTAAACTCAAGTCTTCTTGATTACAAATCTTGCATTCTAAACACTGCTATTTATCTGACTTATTTTAGTAAAAAGCAAATGCCTAGATAGATTTTTAAATGTAAATTTCAAAATATATTTGCTTTTTTTTACCATATAGAAAGGGTAAACATTTTTAGACAACAAGAATATTAAGAAGTAAAAAAGATGGAGAAATTTTGGATCTGTCAACTGAAATTGGTGCAGGGTAGAATATCATATAGTGGGCTGACTGAGGAATCAGGAAAGCTTAGATATTTAGGTTGTTGAGTTCTGTGATATTTGTAGATAGAAGGAGTTTCTATACCTAGAAGATTTCCCAGACTAAAGATATCACAGTTTTGGCAAAAAAAGAAAAATTATCTGGAAAAGTGATTGTGACCTTGAAAAATCTTTGACATATCTAAAGGGGAAGTGTGTACCTTGCTGCCTTCTTAGAAAGAATAGGTAAACGAATTTTAAACCAAAAAAGGGGAAACAATGTGGACATCCTTAAAACAAGAGTTTTCTCTGCTCCTTATTCCAGATGTTTTCAATATCTCTTACAAGATTAAACAGCAGTTGCAGGAGATACTCTTAAACATTTCTCTCCACAATTTCCCTTTCCCAAAATCTGTGGAATTCTCTTCTGATATCAAGTAGGGATTCTACTATGTGTTAATCTTCTTTGTTAATACCTCTTATTGAGGTTGTTTTTCTAGTCTCTAATTGAGGTTGTTTTTCTACCTTAACACAAATCTCAAAAACTTAACTATTCACTGTGATTTCTATAAATCACACAACTAATTTTATTGCCATCTTTCTTTGGAATTCAATAATTTAAATTGTGCAGACTTTTCTTGACCCCATTTGATTTTTTTTTTTTTTGGTAGAGATACTAGAGTGGTTTGCAACTCATTTTGCAGCTTGAAGAATTGAGGATTAAGAGATTTGTCCAGGGTCACAAAACTAGTAAGTATTGGAGGCCAGATGTGAACTCAGAATGAGTCTTCCTGACTCCATGTCTGTCATTCTATCCTCTCTGCCACCTAGCCATCTGTCCTTCACATAGTAGATTCTTGTTGTTGTTTTCAACTATATTTGGATCAAAGGCCTAGTTTACATTGAAGCTCTATTCATTAGACAGAAGGCCCCTCCCAGTGAATGGATAGGATACCTATGTATAATGAATACAGAGAACTTCAACATAAATAATATACTTTCCCACAGCACCTTTATGCTCACCTGGAGTAGGTTATTCATATGAATTCTTAGTAATTTTGGAAACAGTCAGTATAAAGGTTTTTTTAAGGTGTGCATCATAATAAATTTTCATTTTCACAGGATATTTTGATTAATGCTTCCCTGGCTATGAAAAGCTCCAGAGATAAATTTGGTTTGATGCTGCCAAAGCGTGACACTTATAATCTAATGCTGGATGTAATTACCTAGACTAAAGGAAGCCAAAAACATGGAATACATTTATAAAAGTGGAAGTGGGCTGCTGCTTATTGCAAAATTTGGCCAAGTTTCCTCAATTTTGTCCTTTCTCCAAGGTCTCTCTGAATCCTAACTGTTCTGTATGTAGTTCAAGTGATAGACACTTCACAAGAATAGCTTGTGAAAATTAACCTTGGATGAGTGATTAAAGAGGAAAGTTTATTCTCAAAGCTTGACTGACAGGTCTAATCATACCCTCTTCCAACACAGTAGAATGGGCTGAGCCTATCTCTACACATTGCTTGTTGGTACTCAACAAGATAAAACTGAGTCAGATAAAACTGGTGCAGAGAAGTATATAAAGCCTTATTGTGCTTCTTTTAGAAGAGAGAAGCCAAGAGGACACTAGAATATCTCCAGATACTCTCTCTCTTTTGACTCATTGTCAAAATGCGCTTTATCTCCTTATTTATCTTTCATACTGTATCTGGGACACAATAGAGCAAAGTGACCAGGAGTCAGGGAGACTCCTCTTCCTGAGTTCAAATTTGACACTTCAGACACTTACTAGCTGTGTGACCCTGAGCAAATCACTTAACTCTGCCTCAGTTTCTTTATCTATAAAGTGAGCTGGAGAAGGAAATGACAAAAATCACTTCAGTATCTTTGCCAAGAAAACTCCAATGAGGTTACAAAGAGTCAGACAATACTAAAAACCAACTCAATAACAACTACTGGATATGGTCCCTTCCCTTTTATAGAGATCATTTTTGATAACATTTATAATATTTTAAACTCTCTGAAGAAACAAAGAAGTCACAAAAGTTAAGGAAGGAAAAGAAAAAAAGAGGGATGTAACTACTTTTCACGAAAAGCAAAAAACAGGGGTGACTAGGTGGCACATTCGATAAAGCACCGGCCCTGGAGTCAGGAGTACCTGGGTTCAAACCTGGTCTCAGACATTTAATAATTACCTAGCTGTGTGTCCTTAGGCAAGCCACTTAACCACATTTGCCTTTCAAAAACCTAAAAAAAAAAAAGCAAAAAACAATTGTGTGTCTTAAAGAGTAGGATTCAGTAATATAGATGATAGGTCATATTTATACTTTATAATTTTAAAAGTGCTGTACATGAAACCACCCTGAAGAGTCAAGGGACGTGACTGATATCAGACAACAATGAAGGGGCAGAACCAGAAATTTAATATCAGTCTTGTAACTATATACTGTTTTTTCTACTTACCATCATTACTATTTTATTAGAATTTCTATTGGATCTGGTTGACATATGGCATGAGTTCAGTTTATAAGAGAAGAAATAATCTGCTGATAAGAAGGAAGTCTTTTTCCCTCTCCTGGAATACACCTTTCCCTCTTTGCCAAGCAGTGTATCTTTCTCAGAATATATACACAGATTTCCTTCTACTAGGAGATTTTTCCATAATATAACTCTACCCCATCCCACCCCATTTTGACTTTTAATAAACAACTCCATGACTAAAGCCAATGCATATTCCCTTCTTGTTAATTAGATTTTGAACCACTGAACCATGACCATTCTCACATTTGATAGAAGGAAGACATTTTGAAGAGACTTTGAGTGAGGCGCACTCATTGGGAGTATCAGAAACCATCCATGATAAATACATTTGAACTATAAATATGGTCCTTTGGCAGAGATTCCAAGGACAGAACTATAGTAAGGTTTTCTGTGCATTAATGAATTGAGGATTTTTGGTACATTTTAAAAAATCTGTTCTTTTCTCTTTATTGGGTGAATATATGAATCAAAGAAATTTTTAAATTGGCAAGGATTTTATCCAGATTTCAAAGTCTTTGATAATAGCAATTATAGCTGCTATTTTTTGCCCTCCATTCTTCCTAATTGCTAATATGTTATACACTCAGAGAAAGCTTTTTGCTTATGTAGTATTCTAAAATAATTCTCTTCTTCAATCAGACTTTCCTTGGAGTCTCTAAGCTTAATTTTGATTCACTAATCTCCTAGAAGAGACCTGCTTTATCAACACCTATTGGCCATGCAGGATATGACTTTTGAATGTCCAACAGAAATTTTTATTACCCAATTGTCTTTGTTGGGATACTTTTTCTGGTGCAAGGTGAACCCACAAGCCATGATTATCCTATTTATTCTTTTTCTTCCTTATTTCTCTTTGTCTATTAGCTAGAGTCTGTTTAGCTCTTCTCATTTACACAGATGTATTTCCACCCTTTCATTTGTAGGTGCTGAGAATGCAGAGGTAAACTGGGGGTGGGGGGACTACAAAGACCCTGATCCTAAGAGTCTTCCATTTTAATATCTAAGATTCAGAGTAGAATGAAATAAGTACAGAGGTGTGATTGAGGTAAAAAGGGGCTATAATGAGGATGGAAGAAAGAACTTTTTTCACTTAGAGGGTGGGGAGAGAATCAGGAAAGTATGAATAATATCAAATCAGCGTTGGACGTTGAGAAAAAGAAATACTTCAAAAACTAGAGACTGGATAAGGAGTCAACTCTAGATATATAACTGAGGTTTGTTTATATACTTTTGAAAATGGTTCTAAAGGAAAGAAAGTTATGAAAGTACTTTGTGGAGTTTTGGGAGAGGAAGGAGCTATTATTTCTTCCATACATATATTTTTTTCTGGGAGTAATGGACAGAAACATTTGACAAGATAATTCTGTTGTATGCCTCCTAAGACTTACCCTGAGGAGTATTGACCCTTGCACTCTTTGAAGTGAAAGCCAGTGAACCCTGCCTTTGTGAGTTTGAGGACTAGGACTAAAGCTTCTATCATTGAACTAATGGTGGAATAATCTAGGAGAGTCTTTGGAGGTTGTAGCTTGAACTGTGAAAGAAATTTTCACCTTTACAATCTTACATTGACCTGGTTGAAAAAAAAATGCCAGCTGTGATTGCTGTCTCTAAAAGCTTAATGCAAGAACAAGCCCAGAGTGTGTTTGGTATGAAGCACTGGCCAGCCTGACCTGCCTCCTGTTAGTACAAGTGAAGTTTATCCATGGGGTCAAAGCAATTAGAAGCAGGCTCTCTGAGCCAGTTTGTAATTTGCTTAATCACTCTCTGAACTGAACCTCAGTTTTTGAGTCAGGAGCTTTTAGAAGAGAGCCGTGTAGGAAGAAAGGAGAGGAAGAAATTAGATGGAGGGACTCAAGTTGATTTCTCCAGTTCCAGTAAAAACTGAATCAGCTTCTGGATGGCAAGAAAGAAGGCAAATGAGCTCAGTGACCTGGTGTAAATAAAAGGAGGTTGGTGTAAAGATTGATTCTTTGTGTTTTGGTTGAAAGGGAAATCCTTCAGGTCTAGAAAGAAAGGGGTTGGTAAGTTCTGGAAATCTGTGGTTTTATGGCCAGGGCCTGAATAAGACAATTAAAAGGGAGTGTGGTTAAGCATATTTAAAAGATAATATTCATGAGATTGCAGCCAACCTTTACTTCCTAATTTGATATTCCATTGCTTGTGACTTGGTAGAAAATACCATATTACAGGTTAACTTCAGAAGCTAGTTTTTTATTTTTTTAAATCGTGTTGTTATCTAGATTTAGGTGTTAATATTTTCTTTTGAGACAAAGACATGAGTGCTGTCCTCCATTTCATTGTGGAAAGCTCAGTTTAAATGTTAAGCTAGTTTAACTGAAGGTTCTTTTATCAATGCCACACAGCTCATTAATTGGTTTTTTGTTGAATTCATGTTAGGGGTTAAAATACAATTATGCTATAAGTTCATGAAAATAAGAAGCATAAAGAAGGAAGTGAAAAGTCCTGATTTTTGTAATGAGTAAACTTTAGTTTTCAGACTTATTAAGAGGAAAGGACTTTTTTCTTGTTTTCCGATTAGGGAGACAGAAATTCAACTACATTGTTTTTCATCTGTTTGTTAATTTTAAATATGCAGACATATAATCAGTTAACTACCCCCCTTTCTTCGCAAGCGGAAATGTAGCTCCCAGCAGGCTGTTCTCTCCTGGGGAACACATTCCTGTTGTCTCTCCTGCTCTCATTTAGATGGAATAGGGAAGAGACTTTGTATGAGAAAAAGACTAGGCTATAAATTTTTAAGATGCTGATTGTGGAACAATGTTTCTTTAAAGGTGGCTTCTGTCACCTTTACTTCTAGAGCTGACAGTTTAATGTTCTTTTGTGATAGAAAAAAGATAACTCCAGAGGTGATAAAATTGCAGTCTTATTAGAGTAGGTGCTTTCCTGTTTGCATGTTCCCAATCTCTGTCTTCACCCTGGCTCACTTATTTTTTATCCAGCAATGGACTCTGTGTGTGTGTGTGTGTGTGTGTGTGTGTGTGTAAGACACAGAAAGACCAAAAAAATAAACATAGAGTAACAGAGATAGGGAGACATACTTGGAGAGACAAGAAGCATAAAATGAGATGAGAGGAAGAAGAGGAGATAGGGAGAAGAAGTAGTAGTAAGGGATCAAGATTGATTTAACCTCTCCAAAACCCAGAGATGTCAAAGATTGGAGATCAAAAAAAATCTTAGATGAGAAAATTAAGACTTTGAGACATGAAGTAAATAGGCATCTAGCTACTTCATGTCTCAAAGTCTTAATTTTCTCATCTAAGATTTTTTTGATCTCTGAGAACAGAACTCAGATCTCACCCTCCCAGGTCAGTGGTCTTTCCATTACAACCCCTTCAATTGCCATGGTCCACTAGGCTAGAATCATTGCTTAGACAAGAGGGAAAGGCTTTTCATAGGTGAGATGAGTAAATATTGGCTCTGGTAGAGGCAGCACAGATTTTGCATCCAATTAAGTGGAGTGGAAATGTATGGGACATGGAAAAGGAATGCAGTCCTAACTTTCTGGGACCTCCTTGGCTCCATCAATATGCAAATCATTCAGCAGTGGTAAAATTGAAATTACTAGAGTAAGTAATTTCCATTTCCATCACTACTAATTAGTGTAAAGAAAGTGGTGAGGGAAGATGATTCTGTAACCATTTATGAATTAATCCTGAGAGGCGGATCCTTGAGAGGGTTAAAAACTTAATCATAGAATGCCAAATGTGGAAATAAGTGTAGCAATTATCATTTCAAACCAATTACCCCCCCCCTTTTTATAGAAAAACAAGTCAGGAAACCCATGGCTAGAAAAGCAAAATGATATGCCTAAGGTCACATAAGTCACTTATCTAGTTTGTTAAGCTAACAGATTTCTCTTTTACGCATAAATATATGAAAAAACATTTTGTCTATGTGTGTTTATGTATATGTTTATATATGTGTGCATGTATCCATATATTATATATGCATATTATAACTTATTTATACAAATATATTTCCCCAGTCATGATTAGAAATATGTGGGATATCAAAATCCTTCCCACTACCACCCTGGTATACTTTGGGGTTTAAAGGCATAAATAAATTAGAAGGGAACTGGTTTATGTGAAATTCTCTTATACCCTTGTCATGGCCTTTGGAGTAAACCAGGTAGTAATGATGTCACCAGAAGCTCATAATGTATGTTTGTCATTATAATCACTATTTCTGAGAAAGACTTTCACTTTGACTCAGTCTGAGGCTGCCTATGTATGAAATAACAGCTGAATAATGTATTCACAAAGTTCTAATAGAATTTAAATATCATCATTAACAAAATATAATTAGGATTATTAGCACATCTCTCTCTCTCTCTACCTCCCCCAATATAATAAATTTCAAATCCAAATAAAAATTATTTTTTTGCATTTTCCATTGTTTTAAATTCTTCATGCCATTAGTTCATTAGTAAAAAGTAATCACATGTTGACTCTATAAACTATTGGGCCCCTAGTTGATGTGTATATAACATATAAATAGTCTTGAAACCTGTCACCTAATCCAGTTTTCTATGTCTAAAAATACTTATTTTAGATGATTTTAAGAACATGGAATATATGAATATGAAATAGTTATTTATATCATTCTTTGGGTGACAGAAAATTAATATTAGAGAATCCTCAACATAGAAATGATAGTTGAAATGGAATGTAGATGAGATTGGTAAGGCTGAATTGAACCAAAAAGGCTACAAACCTTGGACCATTCCTATTCAGGAGGAGGAAAGGAAAGGAGAAAAGGAAGAGAAAGAAAACCAAGGTAAGGATATTTCCATGTTAGCCAAAATAGGATAAAATTTTAAGAGGGGTGGAGTGGAGTTGTGGAACAGTGGGATTAAGGCTTTAGGAAGAATAGAACAGGTTTGGAACTGCTACTCTAAGGAATGAACTTGGGGAACCAACAAGAAATGAATAGAAGGAGCCAAGGAGCTGGTTGACATGTTTCATAGAGGAAATTCAGAGAGAACCATCCTTGCTGCCCAGGGCACCCTGCACGCTCAGACAGGTATAAACCATAAATTCTAAACCTACCTTCACACTGCTAAGGGCACAAGAGGGGAATTCTGCAGATGGATAAATTAAATGCAGATTCACTGGCAGATGGATAAAGAAGACAGTGTGAAGAATCATCCCAGCAACTTTTTTCAGTGAACAAAGCCTGGGTGAGGTAACTAAAGATTGAGAATTACTGTGGGAAAAAAGTCTGAAGTATTTTGTAAGTGGCAAATAGCAAACCTTTTAGTTCTCACTGTAATGTGGACTAAATAGCATTTTTATCTTCTTGTGTTGGCACAGATGGTGGGAAAATAATATGGTCAAGGTGTGGTAAAATGGTCTGAACCAAGAAATCGGCATTGTAACAGCCCTTGTGTTTTAATTTCCCCTCCCATGCAGATCCCCTTAATGATCTTTGGCATGGCCTATAACCTCTTTGTCTCCAGTTTCCTCCTCCATAAATTGGAGATAATCATTGTGATTATCTCTAATTTATAGAGGAAATGTATGAAGATTATTTAAAGCCCCAAAAGAGCTTTGAAGATGAAAAGTATGGCATAAGTGGTAACAGACTAATTAGTGACCCTATTGTCGAAGGTTAGGGGTGCCTCCAAATTCATGAACCCAGTTCCCTCTGAGATGAATAGAAATAGAAATTGGGTTTGCTCAGAACCAGGGCAATGTGGCTTCCATATTGTTTGAATAAAGGTGATTTTTGCTTTTCTTTATGGTGGATACCACAGAATTGAAAGAAGGGAAGAGAGAAAAAAAGGAAGGAAGGAAAGAAGAAAGAAAAAGAATGAAAGAAGCATTTAAGTACCTATGTGACACTTACAATGCTAAGAGCTTTAAAAATATCATCTCATTTGCTCCTCAGAGCAAACCTGGGTAATAGAGGAAACTGAGTCATAAGATTCAGTGCCATGTTTCAATTTGCAAATGTCAGAGACAGATTTGAATTCAAGTCGAAGTCCAAGCCTTACATTGTCCACTGTTCCAGTATCTTCCAGTAGCAAAAAAAAAAATTGCTAGGCATCTACTTCAGAAGTTTACAAAATGATCTGGCAGCTGCATGTTATCCCACAAATATTTCTAGTGATCTATGCTGATTCCTTCATCATCTTTTCCCATACCCTGAGTTTTCTGCTGAATGCTTCCATTCAGGGAGAATATAGTCTATCATTGTTCATAGATGATCATTTCTATATTTCTCTAACATATGTTAGATGAAGTGATAAGGTTTCATTCCTTTCCATAAATTATAATAGACATATCCATTAGGGCCTGCTATCTCATATAGAGTCTATACGAGATTATTTTCACTAATGAACCAGTGCTGGAAAGAATCAAAAACAGAGTAAAATGCAAGGAAATAAAGAAGTCACATAGCTGGAAATTCTTATATGGGCTGTGAGAAGTTTCATATTACAAAACATTGCTCTTACCATATGGGAGGGACAGCAAAGTAAGTCGTACAATGGATAGAGTACCAGATCTGAGTCAGAAGACATTCTTCCTAAGGTCAAATCCAGTCTCAGACCTTTATTAGCTGTGTGATCCTGGATAAGTCACTTAATCCCATTTGCCTCAGTTTCATCAACTGTAAGATAAGCTGGAGCAAGAAATGGCAAAATAGTCCAGTCTCTTCCAACAAAACCCAAAATGGGATCATGAAAAATAAGATACAACTGAAATGACTGAGCAGCAATGACAAAAATCATATGGGGGAGATATACCCCAAAAAGTTAAAAGAAAAAGGGAAAAAATACATATTGCACAAAAATTTTCATAGAAGCACTTTGTGTTAAAGGACATAGAAATTGAAGAGGTACTAATTGGTCCATGCAAATTATAGAAAAGGAGCAGAATTGAATATAATTAATAAATGATCAAAGTGACAAATTTAATAGACCACTTAAAAAAATTCTTACTGTTGACATTCGCTATGCTAATTCTTGAGGATAAAAATAGAAAGTAGGGTGGCTAGGTGGTGCAGTGAATAGAGCACTGCCCCAGGAGTCAGGAGTACCCGAGTTCAAATCCGACCTCAGGCACCTAATAATTACCTAGCTGTGTGACTTTGGGAAAGCCACTTAACCCCATTTGCCTTGCAAAAACCTAAAAAAAAAAAAAATACAAAGTAGTTCCTGTCCCCAAAGATCTTACATTCTAATGATGAGAGAGAGAGAGAAGACACAAAGCAAGTGTGGGAGGAAGGGTGCTCATAATAGGGCAAGGTAGTTGGCAAAGTCATGGTGGAGCCCAGAGTGTGACTTGAGTGAGGAGTGAAGAGAACCATGTCTGGGGTACCTCTGGAAATGATGGGGCCATGGAGGGAGTCACCAACCAAAAGTGGAAAATTCAGGATAGAAGTGTCTCTAGTCTGAAGAGTTCTTCAGAATGGAAAGGAAACCAGCTGGTAAGGAGATGAAGTATGAGACAATGTATATAACCTGATACAAACAAAAGTGGACAGAACCAGAAAAATAACTCATCCAATGACAGTTTAAATAAACAAACAAATGGAACAAGGTGCCTGGTTTGTTTCAAGAACCAGTACTTTGAAAGGGCTATTCCACCAGGATTTTAAGTATTTATAAAAATTGCCCTCTGAAGATTTTGTAGACCTGAAAACTAATACAAAGTCATTAGCAGCAAACTTTTATTGGTCTTGAACCACAATATTTAAGCAAAAGGTGGATGAGATTTATGTGTCCTTGTCTAATTTTTCTTAGGTTCTTTTCTTTCAGGTGTCCTTTTGGGGGAGAGGGGTACAAAAGCTGGAATTGGGGGGAGGGGGAGGAGTGATGTGAAAGTCTCAACATCAAATAAGGCTGCCTGGAACATTTTCCTGGAGGGAAACATAAAACATAAAAACATAAGTATGGTATAATGGAAGGAGCTCAAGAATTGTCTTGAGAATTCAAGTCAAGAAAATTCAAAAACATATATAATTAAATGTGAAATATACAGATGGGTTTGAAGATGATCTACCAGAAACCATCCTAGGTTCAAGGAACTCTGTGAATCAACAGACACTCAAATCCACAATTGAATTTATTTTTTATAAAGTCAACCAGAAATGATAAGAAAAACCAGTTTGATGCAAAAGAAAGAAGTCAGAAGCCAGATGTCAGAGTTAAGAGAGTGAGAGGAAAGGAAGTAGAGACATTGAATGTACTTGGACTTTTCAAGTTTAGCCACAATAGGGAGGAATGATATGGAGACAAGGGTGTTGTTGTAGGCAGTAGGGAAGCAATGAGTAGATAGGGAGAGATTGAAGATATGTGAAGGAGTTATAGATGATGATGGGGACAATTGGTTGAAGAAGATAATATGGAATTGGGATCACCTTGGATATAGAGGGATTTGTGTTGGCAAAAGAAAGGCCATCTCTTCATGGTAGAGGGATGAAGGAGGAGACAATAGCATAAGGAAGGGAAGTTCTTTGTGAATGACCTCAATATTTTTCAGTGAAATGTGAATCAAGATTTTTGGTTGATAGGGTTGAGAGGAAGAGAAGTAATGAGAAGTATGAATAAAGATAAAATCATTTGGGAAAGTCCCTAGAATGAATGGAATGGTGAATTGACTAGGGTGATATTATAGGATTGCCTTTTTTGCAGGGAGGATCCAGTTGCGTTTATGAACCATAGATTTACAATTGATTCAGTCAGTGTAGTGAAGAAATCAGAGAAGACATAAGCCAAACCTTAAAAGATGAGGTAGTTTGGAAGGAAAATGAAGGACATGCCAGGGTAAGTAGACACTGTGAGTGAGGGGTGACAGATGGGACCATGACAACTTTGATATATGAAGTCTTTATTTCTTGGTGTTTTTAATCCTTTTTCTGCCCCATCTATCTCAAGGAAAAATATTATAATGAGGCTCAAATTTTATTCTCTCATATACCCTTGTTATGTTTTGCAAAGATTTAAAATTCTTCAGGTGGAACCTCTCCTTCCTCTGTTATCTATAAAGTGTTTCAAATAGTGGTACACTAAGAAACAGACTTGAGCATCACAAAAATTAATGATGATTGGCCAGTTCAAGTGACTCAGGAGGAAGGAAATGATAAACAGCTAGTTTTAAACTTTTAAATTGGTGTTTAAAATTGAACTCTGCACCTGCATTTTTTCTTTACTTTGTGTTAAGTCAACTCAAACAACTATTTTAAAAAGTAGAGTTTCATGCTGCAATTAAAATACTATTTAATGCATATAATTTTTCAAGTCCCTGTGGGAGTTTCAAGCTGTCATTATTTGCATATCTTTATATATATGGACTTCCTTCTGCTATAAGAGGTAATAGTTGTGATTTGTAGACCAAATAATTGTGCTGTGATTTTGTTATCCATGCAGAATGCTGGAATTTTTTATTAAGGGGATGCCCTTACAAGGTTATCAACTTCTGGTTCTTTGGCTTTGCAAAAATGTAGTTAGCATGGTAGTCTTTCATAGGAGAATGACATTCATCCTATACTTCTATATCTCTGGGTAGATTGGTGCAAATCTGCTTGAAATGATAAGAAATCCCTTATTTTATCTGATCTTCATTTTCTGGTTTTTTTTTTTTTAATTGAAAAACCATGGCTCTAGAAACAAAGCAGAGAGGGAAATGAGCACTAACAATTAATTCTATGTCTTAAGGCAAAAATGGACACCATTGGTTCTAAAGTACAACTAGATGTGTTTTCCTTGGAGCAGCTGAAGTATCAATCTCTTTGCTAGTTAGTTACTTTTATAGATTGGTCCAGTGTTCCAGAAGCACCACCACATTTTAATACAATTTTTAGTCCCAAATGAATTAATTTCCTCAAAACTGTTGATTAAATATAGACCCCTATTATACCAAAGCAATAAAGAGTGGTAGAGAAAATGTTCCAGTGCCTAGAAGATTGTTGGGTACAGAAAGGTTTTCTTTGAGGTCAATTATAAATATCAAAGGTATGATATTATTACCTTTATTTCAGCACTTATGTATGTGTTTATTTTGAGCATTCATTTTTTAAAACTTTTGAGTTCCAAATTTTCTCCCATTCACCCCTCTTCTACTCAATGAGAATGCAATACTATCATATCCAAAAGAACTTATACATGTGAAATCAGCAAAACATATTAATCATATTGTAAAAATAAAAAGAAAGTTAAAAAGTATGTTTCAGTCTTTATTGAGAATTCATCTGTTCTCAGGGCAGCTAGTTATTGCAGTGGATTGAGCAACAGCCCTGGAGTCAGGAGGTCCTGAATTCAAATTTGGCCTCAGCTTTGTGTCCTTGGGCAAGTCATTTAACCCATAGCCTTGCAAAAATTTCTTTAAAAAGAGGAGGTGGATGACATTGTTCATCTTAGATCCTTTGGAATTGTTTTGGATTATTGTCTTGATCAGAGTAGCTAAGTTTTTCACAGTTGATCATCCTTATAATATTGCTATTAAACATAAAATTCTGGTTTTGGTCACTTCAGTATATATCAGTTTATTTATCTTCCCAAGTCATTATGAAACCATCCTGTTTGTCATTTCTTACAGCAAAATAATATATAATATCCCATCATAGTGATATATTTCTACAACTTGTTCAGCCATTCTTTAATTGATAGGCATAACCTCAATTTCTAATTCTTTACCATGCCAAAAATACTTTTCCTTTTCTTTGGTCTCTTATAGACCCAATAGTGGTATTGCTAGGTCAAAGAATTTTATAGAAATTTGAGCATAGTTTCATATTTTTCTCCAGAATGGTTTACAATTCCAACAACAAACACTATCATATTCAAAAGTCCTTAAGTACTATATATTGAAATGCTCTTTATTACAATGATACTTCTTTTTTTTAGAAATATTTTATTTATTTTGAGTTTTACAATCCCCCCCCATTGCTTCCCTCCCCCAACCCCCATAGAAGGCATTCTGTTAGTCTTTACATTGTTTCCATGGTATACATTGATCTCAGTTGAATGTGATGAGAGAGAAATCACAACCTTCAGGAAGAAAAATACAGTATAAGAGAGAGCAAAATTGCAGAATAAGATAATTTTTTTTCCTAATTTGAAGGCAATAGTCTTTGGTCTTTGTTCAAACTTCACAATTCTTTCTCTGGATTCAGATAGTATTCTCCATTGCAGATAGCCCCAAATTGTCACTGGTTGTTGCACTGATGGAATGAGCAAGTCCATCAAAGTTGATCATCACCCCCATGCTGCTGTTAGGGTGTACAGTGTTCTTCTGGTTCTGCTCATCTCACTCAGCATCAGTTCATGCAAATCCCTCCAGGCTTCCCTGAAATCCCATCCCTCCTGGTTTCTAATAGAACACTAGTGTTCCATGACATACATATACCACAGTTTGTTAGGCCATTCCCCAACTGAAGGATATTCACTTAATTTCCAATTCTTTGCCACCACAAACAGGGCTGCTATGAATATTTTTTGTACAAGTTATGTTTTTACCCTTTTTCATAATTTCTTCAGGGTATAGACCCAGTAGAGGTATTGCTGGTCAAAGGGTATGCACATTTTTGTTGCCATTTGGGCATAATTCCAAATTGCTCTCCAGAAAGATTGGATGAGTTTACAGCTCCACCAACAATGTATTAGTATCCCAGATTGCCCACATCCCTTCCAACATTGAACATTGTCCTTTCTGGTTATATTGGCCAGCCTGAGAGGTGTGAGGTGTTATCTCAGAGATGTTTTAATTTGCATTTCTCTAATAAGTAATGATCTGGAGCAATTTTTCATATGACTATGAATTGCTTTGATTTCCTCAGCTGTAAATTGCCTTTGCATATCCTTTGACCATTTGTCAATTGGGGAATGGCTTTTTTTTTTGTAAATTTGACTCAATTCTCTGTATATTTAAGAAATGAGTCATTTTTCAGAAATTTTAGTTGCAAAAATTGTTTCCCAATTTACTACATTCCTTTTGATCTTGGTTACAGTGGTTTTATCTGTGCAAAAGCCTTTTAATTTAATGTAATCAAAATCATCTAGTTTGTTTTTAGTGATGTTCTTCATCTCTTCCTTAGTCAAAAGCTGCTTCCCTTTCCATAGATCTGATAGGTAAACTACTCATTGTTCTTCTAGTTTGCTTATAATATTGTTTTTTTATGTTTAATCGTGTATCCATTTTGATCTTATCTTGGTATAGTGTGTGAAGTGTTGATCTAATCTAAGTTTTTTCTTCCATACTAACTTGCAATTTTCCCAACAGTTTTTATCAAAGAGAGAGTTTTTATCCCAATAGCTGGACTCTTTGGGTTTAACAAGCAGCAGATTACTATAATCATTTCCTGCTATTGCACCTAGTCTATTCCACTGTTGCATCACTGTTTCTTAGCCAATACCAGACAGTTTTGATGACTGATGCTTTATAATATAATTTTAGATCTGGTAGGGCTAAACCACCTTCTTTTGTGCTTTTTTTTATTGAATCCCTGGAAATTCTTGACTTTTTATTTCTTCATATAAAATTACAAGTAATTTTTTGGAATTTTCATTGGTAGGGCACTAAACAGGTAGTTTAATTTTGTTAGAACTGTCATTTTTTGCTATATTAGCTTGACCTGTCCATGAGCAGTTGATGTTTGCCCAGTTATTTAAATCTGATTTTATTTGTGTGAGAAGTGTTTTGTAATTGTCTTCATAAAGTTTCTGAATCTGCCTCAGCAGGTAGACTCCCAGGTATTTGATATTGCCTGAGGTTACTTTGAATGGGATTTCTCTTTCTAGCTCTTTCTGCTGTATCTTGCTAGTCATATATAGAAATGTTGAGGATTTATGAGGGTTTATTTTATATCCTGCTACTTTCCTAAAGTTGCTGATTATTTCTTGTAGTTTTTTAGATGATTTTTTGCGATTCTCTAGGTATACCATCATGTCATCTGCAAAGAGCAAGAATTTGTCTCTTCCTTCTCAATTCTAAGTCCTTCAATTTCTTTTTCTTCTCTTATTTCTGAAGCTAACATTTTTGATACAATATTGAATAGTAGTGGTGATAATGGGCATCCTTGTTTCATCCGTGATCTTATTGGGAATGCCTCTAGGCTCTCCCTGTTGCATATAATGCTTGTTGATGGTTTCAGATTGATACTGCTTATTGTTCCAAGGAACAATCCATTTGTTCCTACACTCTCTAGTGTTTTTAGTAGGAATGGGTGGTGTATTTTGTCAAAACCTTTTTCAGCATCTATTGATATGATCATATGATTTCTGATAGGTTTTTTATTGATATAATTAATTATACTAACAGTTTTCCTAATATTGAACCAAACCTGCATTCCTGGGCTAAATCCTGCTTCATTATAACATATTATCCTAGTGTTAACTTGTTGCTAAGTCATCATTTTGCTAAGTTTTTATTTAAGATTTTTGCATCTATATTCATGAGGGAATAGGCCTATAATTTTATTTCTCTCTTTTAAGTCTTCCAGTTTAGGTATCAGCACCATATTGGTGTCATAGAAAGAGTTAGAGTTCCATCTTCCCCTTTTTTTCAAAGGGTTTATATAGAATTAGAATCAATTATTCTTTAAATGTTTGATAGAATTCATTTGTGAATTCATCTGGCCCTGGAGATTTTTTCCTTAGGAAGTTCAATAATGATGTTGAATTTCTTTTTCTGAGATAGGGTTATTTGGGTTTTAATTTCCTCTTCATTTAATCTGGGCAATTTATATTTTTTTAAATATTTGTCCATTTCACTTAAGTTATCAAATTTATTGGCATAGAGTTGGGCAAAATAATTCCAAATTATTACTTTAATTTCCTCCTCATTGGTGGTGAGTTGACCTTTTTCATTTATGATACTAGCAATTTGGTTTTCTTCTTTCTCTTTTTTAAATAAAATTGACCCGAGGTTTATCAATTTTATTGGTTTTTTCATAAAACCAGCTCTTGGATTTATTTATTCAATAGTTTTCTTGCTTTTGATTTTATTAATTTCTCTTTTAAGTTTTAGAATTTCTAATCTAATTTTTTCAATCTTTTGGCTTTATTTAATAGAATTGTTGTCTCATGAAGTCATTAGTTTCCACTGATGTCATTTTTTTAGAGAAGAATTTTCTTCATTTACCTTTTGTAACTCCTTTTCCATTTGGTCAATTCTATTTTTGAAGGAGTTTTTCATTTACCCAAGTAGTTTTGGGAGAATCATTTTCTTGTACTGTAGGATTCTGGTTTTTAATCCAGTTTGCTATTTGCTTATATTTTAAGGGAGAATTTATCCCATTGACATTCAAAGTTATAATTACTAATTCTTTATTCCCCTCCATGCTATCTTCCTTCTGTTTGTATTTTTTCCCCTTTATCCATATTCCCCAGTGTTTTGTTTCCTTAATAATACCAGCTTCAGTGTGTTTGCCCTCCTATATCAACCCCCTCCCCTTTCTTTCCCCTTCCCTTTTTCCCCTTCTTCCCTTCCTTCTATTAGTTCCCCTTTCCCCCCCTCCCTGTTCCCCCCTCCCCTTTTCCTCTTTTAGTGCTTGAAAGGTAAGATAAGTTTCTAAACTGAGTGTGTCTAAGTTAACTTTAAGCCAGGTCTGATGAAAGGAAGATTCAGGTGGTTCTCATCTGCTCCCTTCTTCCCCTCTATTACAATAGGTCTTTTGTACCTCTTGATGTAATGAGATTTACCCCATTCAGTCTCTTCCATCCTCCAATCTCCTTCCTGTCTCCCTTTTTAAGGAGGAACTGTTTTTAAATCATTACAGCTGAGTCACAGAAAAGTTATGAGTGTCCATCATTTCTGGCTAAGTATATTCTCTCTAATAGAGTTACAATTCTCAAGAGTTATGAGACTCTTTCTCCCAAGTGTGTATATAGCCAGTTTCATCTTATTGGATAGCAGTTTTTTTCTTTACCCCTTTTTTAAACCTTTTTATATGTCTCTTGAGCCTCCTTTTTGGTGTCCAAATTTTTTATTTAGCTCTGGTATTTTCATCAGGAAATATTTATTGGAAGTCTCCCATTTCATTTAATATTCATCTTTTCCCCTGGAAGAGAAGGCTCAGCTTTTCTGGGTAGTGGATTCTTGGCTGAATTCCAAGCTCCCTTGCTCTTCAGCATATCTTATTCCAGCCCCTCTGATCCTTTAATGTTGATGCGGTCAGGTCCTTACTGTGGTTCCTTGGTTTTTAAATTTTTTTTGCTGGCTGCTTGCAGTATTTTTTCTTTTATCTGATAGTTCTGTAATTTGGCTACAACATTCCTTGGTGTTTTCATTTTAGGATCTCTTTCCAGAGGAGATCGATGTATTCTTTTTTTTTTTTTTAGGTTTTTTTGCAAAGCAGATGGGGTTAAGTGGCTTGCCCAAGGCCACACATCTAGGTAATTAAGTGTCTGAGACCAGATTTGAACCCAGGTACTCCTGACTCCAGGGCCACTCCACTGCACCACCTAGCCACCCCCAATTGATGTATTCTTTCAGTGACTATTTTGCCCTTTGGTTCCATGATATCAGGGCAGTTTTCTATCACTAAATCCTGGAATATTAAGTCCAGGCTTTTTTTCTCTTCAGTGTTTTCAGTGAGGCCTATAATTGGCGAGTTGTCCCTTCTTGATATGTTCTCAAGGTCAGTGGTTTTGCTCATGAGGTATTTTACATTTTCTTCTATTTTTTTTATCTTTTGGTTTTATTTAATAGAATCTTGTTGTCTCATGAAGTCATTAGTTTCCAGCGATTCCATTCTTTTTTTTAGGGAAGAATTTTCTTCATTTACCTTTTATAACTCCTTTTCCAGTTGGTCAATTCTATTTTGAAGGAGTTTTCCATTTGCCCAAGTGTAGTTTTGAGAGAATCATTTTCTTTCTGCATTTGCCCAATTGAAGATCTAGAGAGTTATTCTTATTTTGTATTTGTCCAATTGTATTTTTTTTTAGGTTTTTGCAAGGCAAATGGGGTTAAGTGGCTTGCTCATGGCCACACAGCTAGGTAATTATTAAGTGTCTGAGACCTGTTTTGAACCCAGGTACTCCTGACTCCAGGGCCAGTGCTTTATCCACTGTGCCACCTAGCTGCCCCTATCCAATTGTATTTTCAAAGTATTTGTTTCCTTTTTGCAAGGTGTTAATTTTCTCTTGAGTTTCTTTTCCTAATTCTTCCAATTGATTTTTAAATTCCTTTCTGATTTCTTCAAGGAAGTCTTTCTAGACTGGAGAACAATTCATATTCTCCTCGAAGTGCTAGATCTCTCTGGGTTAGAATCTATTTCTTCTAAGTATTTCTCCATGCCCCCCCCCCCCTTTTCCCTGGCCTTTCTTCATATTTCTAGTATCTTGGGTTGGGGGGTGGGGTGGGACTGGCTCTCAGAGCTTTGCTTTTGAAGATCCTAGAGGCTTTGTTTCTACCTTGATATTTCTAAAAGAAAGAAGAGGAAAGGAATTTCATTTCTCTTTTGTCTCTGGTACTGGCATAATGAACTACACTAGTTGCCCTTAACCTGCAGTGACTACATTTCAGTCTCAGAAATTAATTATATTTGTGCCTTGATCAGTTATTAAAAGAAATAAACTTGATGAAATAAGGTAAGGATAGTGAACAGTATACTGAACAGCATCAGAGGCTAGACATGCAAGAAATTGGGTTTGTCAAATCAATGGTAGTGAAGTGTATTATTTATTAGCAGCATGGTGCTGCCAGGTATACCATAAATACTTGTTGATGGATTGATCTTTGTATACTCAAGTGTTTACACCAACAACATTTATCAAACAAATCCATATTTTTAGTTGGGGCTTAATTCACTTTCAAAAGTCTATTATTTTTCTAGCAGAAAACTGAACTTTTTTGATTTTTATTTACTTGTGAGCTTCTTAGCTTCCTTTTTCTCTGGAGTCGTTAGAAATCCAAAAGGTTCTAAGTCTTTGTTTAATAGAGACCTGGAAAGAGATTCCTGGGACTGTGGTCTAATTTTTAAAATTTAATTCAATAAAAAAGCATATAATATGCACCTACTATTTGCCATCACAGAAATGAAAATCAGCTGGGCATAGGGATCAAACCTGTGATTTCACTGGTTTAGGGAACCTCCCAGATTCCCTTTTCAAATTCTGATCAACATCTCTGCAATCTCTTGCAAGGTTTAGAGAGTTGCAACATGGTTGTGGAATCACGGGGAGATCATTTCTACACCAAGGAGCTCCCCCCACATAGTAAAATAAAATCATATTTAGGGTAAAGCTTGGAGGAGTTTAGATTAAAATATGGTCAAGGATCACAGATTTTGAGTCTGTTTTTGAGTCCAGACTATGACATGTAAAGAGTGAGAGAAGTTATTTTACTCTTGTATTTATTTTATTTTATATCAGAGAAATTATTTTTATTAATACAATTATTATATTTTGTTTTTATTATTTACATTAGAGAAATCATTTTAATACATTTAAAACCACTTATTAAATTGGGATCCAGGCTTTCCCTCCTCAATTTCCTTATTAAAGCCCAGCTCTGGTTAATGAGAGTCTGTGAAGGACATGACTTTTTGAGCAGATTGGGGATGAGGGGATCCCATTCAACTAGGAGTCCTAATTTCTATTTAGAGTATGAACAGAATCTAGCCTGGGACTGAATCTCTATCCTGGAGAAGGGAGCCTTTGTCCTTGTACCCCTCCATTAGACTTCAGGGTGACCCAATTCATGAAGAAGAGCCAGGATGGTTCAGAAGGAGATGGATTCTCCTGTCCAGATTACTGGAGGCAACTAGTCTCATGATGAAGCCACATTTTTAGTAAGTGAAGCCTAAGACTTTTAACCATTTCCTCATTAAAGGTGGAAGGGGAAGGGTCAGTGTGAGTGAGTGAGTCTTACTCATGAGAATTGACTGAAAGAGGGAATAATATACACATTCAATTGGGCATAAAAACCTATCTTATCTTACAGGAAAGTAGTAGAGGAGGGGGATAAGAGAACAGAGAGGGGGTGATAGAAGGTGGACAGATTGGGGATGGGGCTAACTTGAGGAAGCAAAATACTTGAGGCAGGACAGGGTTAAAGGAGAGAGAATAGAATAAACAAGAGTGGGGGGAACAGGATGGTGAGAAATACAATTAGTAGAAATAACTGGGAAAAAATATTGAAACAGTTTTCTCTGATAAAGGCTTTATTTATTAAACATAAAGAACTGAGTCAAATTTAAAAAAATAAGTCATTCCCCAATTTATAAATGGTTAAAAGAAACAGTTTTCTAGTGAGGTATCAATGCTATCTATAGCCACATTTTAAAAAAAATTTCTAGCTCACTATTGATTGGAGAAATGCAAATTTAAAAAATTCTGAGTTAAAAAAATTGGAATGGCTAAGCAAGTTTTGGTATGTAACTGTGATAGAATACTATTCTGTGGGAAATTATGATCAGGATGCTCTCAGAAAAAATCTGGAAAGACTTACATGAGCTGATGCAAAGTATACAAAGTAACAGCAATATAGTAAGATGATCAGCTATGAGTGATTTAGTTATTCTCAGTAATGCACGATCCAGGACAACTTCAAAGGACTTAGAATGAAAAAATGCTTTCTATCTCAGAGAAAGAATGGATGATGTCTGAATGCTGATTGAAGCATACTTTTTAAACTTTATTTTTCTTGAGTATTTTTTAAATCTATTTTCTTTCATAATTTGACTATCATGGAATTGTTTTGCTTGACTGCACATGTAAAACCCATTTCAACTTGTGAGCCTGCTCAATGGGTTTAGAGGGTGGGAAGGGAGGAGGGGAGAAAATTTGGAACTCAAAGTTTTAAAAGTGATTGATAAAAAATTGTTTTTACATGTACCTGAGGAAAAATAAAATGCTAAATTAAAAATCTAAATAAAAAATAAAGAGAAATCACTGACAATCAATTTATTGAATCTTGGGTCTAATTAATAAATTGAATATAAATTACCCAGAAACTCTGTCTCTCAGGGATTTCCATTCATTTCAAGAATGTAGAATAGGGGGTGGCTAGGTGATGCAGTGGATAGAACACTGGCCCTGGAGTCAGGAGTACCTGAGTTCAAATCCGGCCTCAAACACTTAATAATAATTATGTAGCTGTGCAGCCTTGGGCTAGCTACTTAACCCCATTGCCTTGCAAAAAACCTAAAAAGAACCCAAAACCTAAAAAAAAATAAAGAAAAATAAAGAATGTAGAATAAGTTTAAGGTCTATGCGGGTATGCTGGTAATCTCTGAAAAATCTTTTATATTACTTGTAATTTGAATCCAAGATCATGTCAAAATCATTTTATAAAGCTAACCAGTATAGTTACAAGTCCTACTAAAAAGTTTGTAAGCTCTCAATCTATGGAGCAAAGTATTGTAGGGCATTTCTGATTCTTGTGTCCATGGACTTCTTTCCTTCGTTTATGGATAACCATGGAGGTTTTGATTTGGAAATATCACCACAAGGGGTCTGTCTACAAGGGGTCTGTCTAGCAGTTGCCTGAACTTGACATTCCAAATGTTTCCTCTGCAAGGTTTTTCCGCTTCCTTAGTATCTATTTGTTAGTACTATGTCCCTCCTTAAGTTATCCTGTATTAATTTATCTAAGCAATTGTTTGCTTCCACCCCAAGCAAAATGTAAGTTTCTTGATGAAGGGGGTTTTTTGGTTTTATTTTTGAATCCACAGTGTTCTGTATAAAAAGAGAACAGATAAAAATATGTTAAATTTTAAAAAAAGGCTCCTTGAAGTCAAAACAGTCTAATCCTACCTCAGATACATAATTCTTACTTAGCTATATGACCTTACAAAATTTTTTTAAAAAACATTAGCATTCCCAAACTGGAGATAATGATTTTATTTTTTTATTTAGTATTTAACTTCCATAATTACATATAAAACAATTTTTAACATTCATTTTTAAAATTTTGAGTTCCAAATTCTCTCCCTCTTTCCCCATTCCCCTTATTGATATGGCAAGCAAATTATGGAGTGATATAAATAACTTTCTATATTAATCATGTAAAAGAAAACATAGACTTCTCCAAAAATAATCCCAAAATAAAGTAAAAAAAAGTAAGTTCCAATCTGTATTCACACTTCATCAGTTATATCTCTGAGGATGGATAGCATTTTTCATCATAAGTCCTTGAAAGTTGTCTTGAATCATGATATTGCTGAGAATAGTGAAGTTATATTCAGAGGTCATCATCTTTTTTGGTTTTGTTTTTAATTAAAGATTTTATTAATTTTGAGTTTTACAATCCCCCCCCCAATCTTACTTCCTCCCACCCACAGAAAGCAATTTGTCAGTCTTTACATTGTTTCCATGTTGTACATTGATCCAAATTGAGTGTGATGAGAGAGAAATCATATCCTTAAGATAGAAAGATAAAGTATAAGAGATATCAAGATCAGACAATAGTATATCAGTTTTTTCCCTAAATTAAAAGGAATAGTCCTTGAACTTTGTTCAAACTGGCTACAGATGGTATTCTCCATAGCCTCATATTGTCCCTGATTATTGCACCGATGGAATGAGCAAGTCCTTCAAGGTTGATCATCACTCCCATGTTGCTTTTAGGGTATACAGTGTTTTTCTGGTTCTGCTCATCTCACTCAGCATCAGTTCATGCACATCCCTCCAGGCTTCCCTGAAATCCCATCCCTCCTCGTTTCTAACAGAACAATAGTATTCCATGACATACATATACCACAGTTTGCTAAGCCATTCCCCAATTGAAGGACATTTACTTGATTTCCAATTCTTTGCCACCACAAATAGGGCTGCTATGAATATTTATATACCAGTGATGTTTTTACCCTTTTTCATCATCCCTTCAGGGTATAGATCTAGTAGTGGTATTGCTAGATCAAAGGATATGCACATTTTTGTTGCCCTTTGGGCAAAGATCCAAATTTCTCTCCAGAAAAGTTGGATGAGTTCACAGCTATTACACTATTACACAACAGTGTAATAGTGACCCAGATTTCCCACAACCCTTCCAACATTGATCATTGTCCTTTCTGGTCATATTGGCCAGTCTGAGAGGTGTGAGGTGGTACTTCAGAGAAGCTTTAATTTGCAATTCAGAGGTCATCATCTTACAATGTTGTTATTACCATGTGCAACATTTTCCTGCTTCTACTCATTTCACTTTGCTTCAGATCACGTAAATCTTTCCAGCTTTTTCTGAGAGTCTCTTGCTCATCATTTCTTTTGTTAATATATAAATATTTTATTTGTTTTCCAATTATTTACAATAGTAGTTTCTACCTATCATTTTTGTAATGTTTTGAATTTTACAATCCCCCCCCCCACTCTTCCATCCCTCCCCCCCCACAGAAGGCAGTCTGATAATCTTTACTTTGTTTCCATGCTATACATTGATCAAAAAATAAAATATTTAGAGATAGCAAAATTATGTAGACAACTTTTTTTTTAATTGAAGGCAATAGTCTTTGGTCTTTGTTTAAACTCCACAGTTATTTCTTTGGATACAGATGCAGATACCCTAAAATTAATCCTGATTAGTACACTGATGGAATGAGCAAGTCCATTATGGTTGGGGGGTGATGTTGCTAACAGCATATTGCTGTTACAGTGTACAATTGCTCTTCATGTCTGATAGCATGAGTATTCCTTCATAATCATGGTCTACAACTTCAGCTACTTTCCATTTAATGGGCTCAGTTTCCCTCAATTTCCAATTCTTTGCCACCAGAAAAGAGCTGAAGGCATGACTTTAGATGTTGCCCTAAGACAATATCTGGCATCTTGTAGGTACTAATAAATGTTTATTGATGGAATTTTTAAATTTTTCTAACCTGTATGAAGTAAAGTAGGGTCTTTTATTATACTTGGATACTGTATTGAAATGACTTTTATATAGTACTTTATAAAATTTGAAAAGTATTTACAATAAAGTCTCTTATTTGAGTCTTTGAGTCTCAGTGCTGTTCTTCCCAATTCATAGATGGGACAACCAAAGTTAAGATGAGTCAGTCATAGACACATCTTTCTGATTCCATTCCTACTGGCTCTCTGTTGTTGACAAAGCCTAAAGTGACTGCATTTGCTTATATACAATTTCTAATAATAACCCACATTAACATAGTGCTTTATAGCTTACAAAATTCCTTCTTCATACCAACCTTGTGAGGTAGATGTGCAAGTATTGCTATCATCTTGATTTGTAGATGAGGAAAATGAAATTCTGAGATGCTAATTAATTTGGCTAAAATCCCAAAGTTAGGAAATGTCAGATCTTCAACATTAAACCAAGTCTTCTGACTCCCAAACCATGGTCTTATATTATGTACCAGGAACTTTTGTAAACACTGATCAGGTGAAGAAATTATTCCTATTTCAAGAAGAACATGTCTTGAGTGGGCACTTTAAATACTGCTTCCATTTAGTCTTTAAGTTGACAATGAAGCTATAACATACTTTGAAGATCCTTTAAGTCATCCTCATTTCTTCTTGAAGACATCCTAAATCTATTTTGCTTTTAAAAACTTGCTGAAGAGTATATCCATAATATCCCTTGGAAACCTTTTCAGGGGTTTAACAGCCCCTCACTGCTAAAAATGTATTCCATAAAACCAATTCAAAATCTTCATGCTGCAGTTTTCCTTAAAAAAATTAAATAAAATAAAAACTCATAGCATGGAACAAGAACAGTCATCACTAGTTTCAGTATGATAACAACATAATCAATGCTTGTTAAATCACTCTTTAGCCTTCTTATCTTAAGGCTAAATAGACTGATTTCCTTTTACTTTTACTCATAGATCTTATTTCCCAATCTTTTCTCCTTAAAGTCTCCTATTGATTGCTGAAGTCCAGAAGTAATATAATGCCTTGTTAACATCCAATTATCCTCAGTAGGATGAGAAAATTCCTTCCCAGTGATCTTGTAGAATACACACATAAATATATGTTATATATACTTATGTATGTGTATATATATATATATATATATAAAATATCTGACCTATAGAATATATTCATGTTACAAATGTATCTAGGTACAAATGTGTATATGTGGAGAGAGCAGAGAAAGGGAGAATTGAAATTATGCTTTTGACACCTATTAAGTGTATGATCTGGATCAAATTGCTTTGATCCATGGTTATTTCAGGCATTTCACTAAAACTACAAGTGTCAGAACAGTTTCTGATATGTTTTAGTAAAGGATTCTCCCTCACCAAGAAATCCCCACATTTAAGAAATCACAGGTCTGGGGGAAAAAAGTTATTCCACAGCTCATGTTTACAAACATTCTAGTCATGGGATTCACTCCATAGGATACTTTAATTATTATGCTAAGTAACATCTCAGTGAGTAGAGTTCATCTACTTGGACAGGGTGAGTAGTTTAGTCTTCATCATAAGAAACATCTCAAACCTACTCATACAGGCTTCATTCGCAACATGATAGATAATATGCAACTATTTGGCAAACCATAATAGCATGTGGTTTCATAAGCCCATGAAATATGCTTACTTATATTTCTTGGTGATTTGGATGGAGAATTTTAGAAATAGAATGATTTTTGTCCTGACTGTATTATTTTGGGACTCCTCTGACTTCTCCCTTATGATCCTAGATGCTTTTATTGGGAAAACTTCATACAAGATCTCAACAGTCTTGGTCTCCTCCTCCTCCTCCTCACTACCTTCTGCCCCTCTTTTTGGAAAGTGAGGCTATGAACTTTAGAACTTCTATTTAAGGAGGGACCTCATGTCATACCTCTTTGTACATGGTGTTGCATAGCCCAGTGTGATTAAGAAAGCATTTGTTGCCAAGTGATACTTCACTGGAATCTATACATCCACTGGAATATTATATACATAGCCTCCTCAAATATAAAACTTGGTTTAATATAATTCAATCTCAAAGGAAGTATCAGTGAGACTAAATTATGACTATCTCACTTCCCTGTCTTGTTCTATGGAAGAGATGGCTTAGAATAGTCCTACAAATATAGTAAGACTAATTGATGTAATTGAATTGTATTTGGAATCAGAAAGACCAAATTGAAAGCCTACTGCAGACAATTACTAGCTATGTGATACTCAGCAAGTCACTAACTTTTCTCTACCTCAGTTTCCTCATTTGTAAAATGGCAGTAATAATAGAACCTATCACCCAGGTTTGTTGTGACAATAAAAGGAGATATTTGTAAGGTGCTTAGCAGAGTACCTGCACAAAGTAGAAGATATGTGAATTCTAGCTTATATACTTATATATTTGCCATATAAAAAAGTGCTACATAAAGCCTAGTTAGAAGGGTATAGTCTATCTAATCAAGACTAAATGCAAAATAATTTTCAAGTGCCACAGCAATTCATCCAACTTGAGTGTCATTAATATGACTCTTTAATTTCACTAAGCATTCTCATTGTGGCAAGTGAAACAATAGACCCCCCTAATCAGGTCTGTGCACTAAGGAGCAAGCTCATAAATTCACAGGGACCAGGAAAGAAGAGGCATGATATGATGATAAATGAGTTGCTCAGTTAACATTCTCCAAAGTTGAAAATGCTATCTTGGTAAACCAAAGCTAGACATCTTTGTGTAGCAATAAACTTTTTTCCTCTCATAGCATAATTTTTAGTTTGGAAGGATAGAATGTTCTGTTTGCTTCTCCACATGTTTGCTTGTGGTATACATGCAGATTTTGATGGAACCATGGATGAAAAATTGGAAAGGACTTTAGAAGTCATCTGTGCATCCCTCTCATTTTACAGGTTTTATAAGATGGCACATCATTTTTGGCAAAAATTATTTTTTAAATATTAGTAATTGTGGTGGTTTGTCATTAGCTAATAATTCAAGGTACATTCTATACTTGGGACAAATATGACTAATGATACTGGTCATAAATCTATGATTGAAATAATGTTGGAGGCCATCTAATCCAACCCCCTCATTTTATAGATGATTAAGATGAGGTCCAGAGATGAGAGATAACTTGACCAAGTCATGCAGGTCACAAGAAAGGGGCAGAGGTAGGCTGGTGACTTAGTACAGCACCCTATCACTCAAATCCAATTCACTTGCTTGTTAATGATATCACTAATGAAAGGACAAACTGATAATTTGACTTGATCATGAGATGCAGCCACCTCCAACAAACTGGAAAGGTAATTCATCTCCATCCAGACCTCTCTGGTTGGTTTCTTCTTCATGAGCTGGGTCACTCTAAATTCTAATGGAGGGGTGCAAAGCCAAGGACTGCTCTCCTTAAGGCAAGAACTCACCCAGACTGGATTCTGTTTATGCTCTAAATAGAACTGAAGACTCCTAGTTGGATGAGATCAGGCTCAAGGGCCAAGGCCCTAAGATTGAAAAGCATGTGTCCCAAGGGTTACAGCAACCTCATTAATCTTTTTTTTAGTGGGGCCTGGGCTTTAAAATGAGGAAATAAAAGGAGAAAATCCCAGATCCTAATTTAATAATTGATTATAAATATAATGGCAAAATATAATTTTTCTGTGTCAATCTCAAATAGAAATAGAGTCACATGGGGGGGTCACATAGTGACTTAGTTTTAAAATGTAATATTAATCTCTTATTGTATTTAATTTATTTTTAAAAAATATTTCCCATTTTAATCTGATTCAGGCCACAGTTGGGATGTTGTGGGCTGCATATGACCATTTGATTTTATGTTTGACCCCTCTGCTGGAAGACATTTTAAACTCAACATATCCAAAATTTAACTTGGTTTCCCTCCTAACTTGCCTATTGCTGTTAAGCACACCACAATATTTCCAATTACCCAAGCTTGCAATCTGGGTGTCATCTCTGACTCCTCCCTCCTTCTCCCTACCCATTCATTAATATTCCAGGGGCTTCAGATGGCATCCAGGATCAAATATAAAATATTCCAGCACTTAACAGCCTTTTATAACCTGGTCCCTTCCCAGTTACACTTTACTCTCTGATGCAGCAACACTGGCCTCTTTGCTGTGTTTCACATACTTCTATGTCTAGAACACCCCCACCCCCACTCATGTCCACCTAGTGGCTTCTCAGGATTCTTTCATGTCACAGCTAAAATTTGAACTTGTGCAAGAAACCTTCCTTTAAATGCTAGTGCCTTACTTATAAGATTATTTTGTTTGTACATTTTTTGGCATATTGTCTCCCCCTTTTAGAGTGTGAACTCCTTAAGGATAAGGAATATTGTTGCCTTTCTTTGCATCCCCAAAATTTGACACATCAAGATATTTAACAAATGTTTGTTGACTTGACTTCTAAGAATGGGTCTACAGTTTTCACTGAACAGCCAAATGAGTAGATAAAACTTACAAAAATTAGAAAACTTCAAGTCTGGATTATTTCTGTGGAAGGTCTACTCCTATAATTACTATGATTCTAGAAAACAACTTTTTCCTCCTCTAATAAAGCTTGTCCAAAATTCCATAGTAATCTAGGAATGAGAATAGAAAATTACCTGTCCTAAGGCAGTATTGGCACAGTGGGCAGAACACGGGTTCTGGAATCAGAGGACCAGGAGAACTCCATTTAGATCTTACCTTTTGCTCAGTATCTTTTAGACTTTAGGCAAATAGCTTCTACTTTATGTGCCTTTGTTCAACTGAGGGGCGTAAAATGAAAGATTTTGGCTAGCTAGCATTACTTGGCTAGTATCACTTAACAGACTCTGCTTCAATTTCCTCAGCTGTAAAATTGGGATAATAACAGCACATACCTCAAAGACTTGAGAATTACATAAATGAGATCATCTTTGTAAAATGTTTAGCACAGTGCTTAACACTCCCCTTCCCTAGATGACCTATATTTATGATCCTATGAAATTCAAGCCATCACATTTGCTTATTGACTTAACTTTTTAAATTTAGTGAAAAATTTAGAGTATACATGAAACATTTACCTAGAAACCTTGATGTGACATGTTGACACTTAAATTATGTCCCCATTAACTTGAAGCTTCAGTGGAGCAGATTTAAGCTTAATATAAAAGAAAATTTATAATTTCCTGAGACAGGCATGCTATCTGAAGTGTCAGTGCTGGAATTTGAGCCTAGAACTTTTGACTGCACTTCCTGAGAAGTCAGTTGAAGCTTCTCAGGGATGTTCAAGTAAGTCAATGGTAGACTCAGTCCTGGAACTGTCTCTTATCCAAGGCTAACATATACATTCTCTTCACCCATAACTTCCTCACTCCCACTGCTTTCTACAAATTATTATACAGGACTTCCTTTCAATCATTTAAGAATCAACCTAGAATCTCTAGAACAAATTAATGAAGTGTGTGGAGCTATAATCTTTCCTTTTCCTTTGAGCCCTACTTTCAAAGTAGGAAGGATGTTGAGTAGAGGGGTTAGTGTGGGAGTTCCTTGAAGAATCTGAGGATGTTAAACGTTTTTTTCTCTTGTTCTTTAGGGCAAGTTTAGCCCTTAGGAAAAAATTGTGAAATAGCTTGATCTTTTTCTTTGCTGCCCTACCACTTCCATTTTAGCTTCTTTTCCTAAATGCTGACAATAATTCTCAAACTTGTACAGACTACACAACACCTCCTTCTTTATTGACAATTAACATCAGTCAACTAACAAATAATATTTATTAAGCATCTACCATATGTCAGATGTTAGGGATTGTTGTTGTTGAGTCATATCGGTCATGTCCAACTCTTTGTAACCCCCCCCTTTTTTTTGCAAAGATACTGAAATGGTTTACCATTTCCTTCTCTGGCTCATTTTACCAATAAAGAACTGAGGCAAACAGAGATAAAGGACTTGCTCCCAGGGTCACACAAGTACTATGTATCTGAGACTGGATACAAAGACAAAAATAAAAATTCCTTTGCCCTCACAGAGCTTATGATCTGGAAGATGAGTGAGAGTGATACATACTAGTATAAGAAGACATAAAATTTACTTAAGATCATTTTGAGGGGCGGCTAGGTGGCTTAGTAGATAAAGCACCAGCCTTGGAGTCAGGAGTACCTGGGTTCAAATCTGGTCTCAGACACTTAATAATTACCTAGCTGTGTGGCCTTGGGCAAGCCACTTAACCCCATTTGCCTTGCAAAAACCTAAAAAAAATTTTAAAAAAAAGATCATTTTGAGAGGAAGGCACTAGCAGCTGAGGAGACCAGAATGGATTAGGGATTATGTTCAATTTAATGGACCAATGAGTTTCTTAGTAATTAAATATGGTATTGTTGGGCAGTGTGTGTATGTGATAATTTCATACATGTACCTACTGGCTTTCCTTTGTGAACAAAAGAACATATTGTGCACCCTTCAGAAACCAAGAGTTTAGGCTTGTGTCTATGCCTGACCAGTAGAAGGCAGTAATTACTTAACTTTCTTCAGATCAGGATTGATTGCAGTATATTCCCAGGTTATAACAAGAAAAACATTTGCTACCTTTCAATAAATGAGCTCTAAACAAATAATTAATGTATTTCTCCCACTTTTCTTTTGTGTTCTCCATGTGATGTGACTTAATTTTTCCTTTCTAGGTTTATGAGGTTGGGATTTTTCAGTGCATCAAGACAGGATGTTACCCCTTGGACCTGGGTTAGCTGTAGCTTATCTTCAGATCTTCATCTTCTCTGAAAATTGGGCTTTGGCCAAGAACATCAACTTCTACAGTGTGAGACCCCCTCTTGATCGTAAGTAGGTGGTTGCTAGCCAGGTGCATCTGCCTTGTCAGTGATCCCCCTTGACATCTGTTTTGACAGTTCACAGCTTTATCTTCTTCTGAGTATGTTTGGGTCTTGAAGTGCTTTGGTTGTCTCGGGATCTCCTTCCTTGTTCATTTTCAAATATATTTAATCATTGCCCCTTTAACTCATTCTTTGATTCTCCTATTCTTCCATGGTTTAGATGAGAAATATTGCAGGGCTCTTATTGACCTCTGCATTGCAGAAGTGTCTTCCATAAAGGTTCATAAAGTATAGGAGAAAAAGAGAGAGAGAGAGAGAGAGAGAGAAAAATCCTAGCTTGCAAAAGTTTCTGCATAATTGATATCATAGTAATTTCCCCAAATGGCCAGATTAGCATTTTTGAAAATGAATAACTACTTGGGAATTTTGGAGGCTTATATTTTCTACATCTGCATTAATACTATAGCAAATCATCGCCAGCAGTAGACACCATTAATATTCAGCTTCCAAATAAGTAAATGACAATTTGTTTTGGGGCTTGTTCTGGGGGAAATGGTGGTGGTGGTGGTGGTGGTGGTGCTGGTGGTGGTGCTGGTGGTGGTGCTGGTGGTGGTGTGTGTGCACCTGTGTGTAGTTTTCCCTTAGCCATTCATAAGTACTTGGTCTAAATATGGAACAGCATACAGAATGCTTTTTTTTTAACTTCTTTAAAGGCCAAAGTCTGATCATGGCTATAAACTCAGGTTATATTGAAGAAGATAACTTGAATGGATCTAAAGAGTCATTTAGACTTCAAATCCATATTTGTGATGTTGTATTTATCAGAAAAGAGAATTCTAAACAACTACTTCATCATGTGGAACCAATGAGAGATGTCTGATCTCATGCCCAAAAGCTTTGGAGGTCATTTCTTTGTCCTAGCTTTGATTTCCTTTCCTTAAGTTCTTGTGAAATAGCAAGTGCATATCTCTATGCATAAACTCAAGAGTGTTATTAATGGCCAATTTAAAATGTGATAACTCCAGTGTTCTGGGAGCTTAATTACATAAGGCAATGTCAAAGTATAACTTTTGTCCTGAAGGTTTATTCTAGGATGGAAAAGCCTTGAAATGCTAAAAGTACAGATTCTCAAAAACATTGCTCTTTGGCAAATTAAACTGGATGCACTTTTAAATCCTAGCAAAGCTCAAAATGTATCATCTATGTTGTTTTATTTTTTACCCTTTGAACTTTAAACATTTGGTCACAAGTTTTTTTTTCTTTTATTAACCTAGAGAGCTGTCATCTTTTATGGAAGAAGCTGGTGAGAGAACTCACTGCCTCTGACATTTTCTATGTGTGAGACCTTGGAGAAGTTATCTTCCTGGGCTTCAGTTTCCTCATGGTTAAAATGAGGGGATTGGATCAGATGACCTCTGAGCTTCTTTCTAGCTCAAATTAAGTAAATGGCCCATGGTCACATAGCCTGGCAGAGTCCATAATAATCACTTAATAAATGCTTGTTGACTTAATGTTGTATGTCAAGAGACCAGACTTGAACCCAAGTGTTTCAGATCACAAGATTTACGCTCTATTTACGCTTCTATGCTGCCTCTCTATTTCATAATGCTGCATATACAATTCCTAGCCAGAGTGTAATGCTATCACCATAAGCATAAGCAAATAAAATTACTTTTAATGCATATATAAGAACAGCTAGGATTGGATTTTATGGTCTTTGGCTCACAAAATAAATAGGTTTGGTCAAATAATGTACCATCAAATTTAACAACTACAAAGTATTATGATTATAAAGCAATAAGCCTGACTTCCATAGGTGGCTTGAAGCACCAGGCATTTTGCTTTATAATCATGAAAAGGCCTGATAGTTAACAGCAAGGAAGTATAATCTTGTTTCCTAATGTCCAATTACGAAGGTTTTCAACTATGGCTATATCTGACTCTCATTTGAGTTAAAGAAGCCTCCTGTCTTGTCTAATGCTTAAAATATTTTTTTGTCAGCCTGATCTAACTTTTCAAATTTCTTTAAAGCCACACCGTTTCCGAACAGCTTCAAATGTTTTACCTGTGAAAATGCCGGGGATAATTATAACTGTAACAGATGGGCAGAAGATAAATGGTGTCCACAAAGTAAGTGTGATGGAGTTTGGAAGATGCATTTTGATGATCTCACTTCATTTAGATTTTTCTTGACTCATCCATGGCAAAGACTTTGAGCTTAATGGGATTAGCATACCAACAGGCTGATGTCCTGTAGGTATTCAGTGCAAGAACAATGTAACCTGTGATCTTGCAAATTGGCTTAGACCCAGTTTCCAGCTACTGTTCTTAATGAAGACATTTTTACTAAGGGTACGTGTTTGAAGAGAACACATACAAAACTGAAACTTATATGGTTTAGTAACTTCTAAAAGTTTTGGTGCTAACTCTACCATATCAGACATACCTACTTCCTAAATAAATTATAGGGATTTCTCTACCTTTTAGATAGGGCAGTTAGGTGGCACAATGGATAGAATTCCAGGCCTAGAGTCAGGAAGACTTGAGTTCAAATCCATCCTCAAACATTTATTAACAATTGAACTTTGGGCAAGTCACTTAAGTCTGTGTGCCTCAGTTTATACTTAAGGTCAACTGTAAAATGAACTAGAGAAGGACATAGCGAACCACTCCAGCCAGTATCTTTGCCAAGAAAACCCCTAGTGGGGTCATGGAGAGTCAGACAACTGAAAAAAAAAAGACTCAACAACAGTAACAAAAGTATGAAATAAGCCTGGAAAGGAAGGTGGCACCAAATATGAAGGGTTTTCTATAGCAATTAGAAGAGTTTCATTTTAATACTAGAGACAATAAGAAGTCACCACAACTTCTTGAGTAGGGGAAGAAAATGGTCCTAATAGCTTAGGAATAGAATTTTTTATTAGAAATGTAAAGAATGCAGGATTAATTAATTATTCATAGGTTTCCAAAACTAGAGAAAGGGACAAAATGTATTCAAGGAATTAGAATTTTTTTCCTTTATTACTTCAGCACATTAAAGCACACTTTTTTTTCTGGTTTCATTGATGACTTTTCCCCTTACAAAAGTTATACTTACAAAAGGAGCTTATTTAGCTATAGCAGGTGAAGACTATTCAGAGCAAGGAAAGTATATTCAGCAAGCTGACATCATTGGCTCTGCTGGTCATAGCTTCCCTGCCTCTGGGTTGTCTATAATGTCAGAAGCCTAGGAAGCATCTCTTTGTACATTTGTTTTCTGGGATCCAGCCCATCAGGAAACTATGTCAACAACCTGAACTTTCCCTGCATAGAATAAAGCTTTAGAAAAAGCTAGTACAATCTGTGGAAATACTGCTTCTATCACAGATTGCAACTCAAATACCAGTGAAATTGAAAAAAAATTACTAATGTCTAACATATTGAATCAGTGTAAAAGTTCTTGTTTTTAAGCAGTGACCCCATTTCCATTGTTGTTTTTAGTCCTTCCTTCCCACAGAGGAGCAATAACCTTAGGAAAGTGGTGTCCTAACTTATAAATGAATTGGATTTAAGTGAGAGAGAGCTATATAAAATCATCAGCCCTCACACTCTCTTCTCCAGAGTCATCTGGATCCAGCGGCAAAACATAGGCTAGGATGATAGCCCAGGCGTGGCAGACCTTGGCCTTTTTTAAGCTGTGGTCTTTCCCAGATCTCAGTTTGTCTGAAGCCAAACTCATTTAGTCATTAAAGGTTAGCTAAGAATTGAGTTAAAAGATGACCTTGTTTGCCTTCACAAAAGAATCAATTAGGAGGAGAAGAGTCTCAACATATCCTCTAATCTATTTAAGATTTTATTTGTTTTCTAGCCAACTTTGATTTCCACTGCTGTTTGATTCCTAGCTTTTCTGATTCATGTCATGGATTTATGTCATCTTTTGAGCAATATATTTTAGATATCCCCTCTTAACCTTGAACATGCTTTAGGGAAGGAGAAAAGTGGGAACATCAATGTTTCACTTCATATTTGCTTTTCTTATTGACTATTTCTTTTCACCTTTTGGAATTAATCCAGGAATTGCTTCTTGCTTGGTCTATGAATTTTTAATCCATTTTTGTCATATATTAAGTGAAGTTATTTTTAATTTGTATGTTCTTTGCTATTTCTAAATTTTAAAATGGCATCCCACATTCAACAAGTTCTCTTGGATGATCAAAAGGGAAAATGTGGCTTTCATTTTGGTTGATGATACTAGTATTGGGAAATTTTAATATTTATAGGATTGAGGTAGATGGAAAAGTTGAGTGATATACCCAAATTCTAATGATGCTAATAATCTGTATTTATTATTAATGATATAATTTCTTACCTATTTTTACATTTGTAAAAATAGTTCTTTAACCATTGTTCTTGATCATTACTGTATCTTATATGATAATTATTCCCTTTTAGCAGTTACGCTTCTCTTGTTTGTGTACTTTGTTAATAATAGGACTAGATGTAACAGGATATGACTTGGATGATATTTAGTGTTTCATATAAGTGAACTTTATGAATTTTTTTAGCTGACTTTAGTATGCGCATTATTTTGTATAAGCATGCAGCATGCATTGTTACTAATTTTCAATCTTTTTTTCTTCTTTTTTTATGAGGAAATACTTAGTTGTTTCATCAAGTTGATCTCCCTTTGGAAATAGTGATTTTAAAATATGTTAAATACCTTTGAACTTCAAAATAAGTAGTAGTCTAGCCTTGTTGCAATGATACAAGGTCCTCTGGTTCTATCTCTGCCCCCTTGGTATCTCTAGACAGGGAAAGCATCTTGGAGTACATGAGAGAATGTTTTAAGAAAGAGCCCCTGAGGGGCAGCTAGGTGGTGCAGAGGATAGAACACTGGCCCTTGAGTCAGGAGTACCTGAGTTCAAATTCAGCCTCAGACACCTAGCTGTAAGGCCTTGGGCAAGCCACTTAATCCCATTGCCTTGCAAAAAAAAACAAACCTAAAAAAAAAGAAAGATCCCCTAAAAGGGTGAAAGGAGGATTCTGGGTAGAAAAAGTCTAGAACAAAGCAAATAAATATGAGAAGAAAAGTAGAGAGAGAGGTGAGAGCTGCCTGAGAGGAAAAAAGGAAAATTCAGGGAAGAAGAATAATCAAAGAAAGATAGAGGCATCTATACATACAGGAAAATTTAGAATAAACATTTGATGAATGAATCAGTCACACAATGGTATTATATTGGTGTACAATCTGAAGTGATTGAATTTCTGTCCTGCTAATAAGAAGCCAGATTGTTTTGTTTTAGTCAAAATGTTAATCAATCTAAACCTAGTTAATTCAAAATCCAATTTTCTCTCTGAAGTATTTTTATACTTAGGGTATCTCTGCGCTCAATCTCTCTCTCTCTCTCTCTCTCTCTCTCTCTCCCCCCTCTCTCCCCCCTCCCCTCTCCCTCCGCCTCCTCCCCCCCCTTTTCTTTTTTCCTCTGTCCTTCCCTCCCTCCCTCCTCTCTCTCTCTTTTTCTCCTCAGTCTCTTATGAACTTCTTTTGTTTTTTTCTGAATAGATACACAGTACTGTTTAACAGTTCATCACTTCACCAATCATGGAAGGAGTACATCTATAACCAAAAAATGTGCTTCAAAGAACGAATGTCATTTTGTGGGTTGTCATCACCACCAAGATGGAGGACAAACAGTAAGAACTCTGTGTGTTTGTGTGTGTGTGTGTGTATTTGTATCTGTTGTTAGTTAAATTTATCTCTGACCATTCAGAATTTTTTTTTTTATAGAGAGGGCACTTTAACTACCAGATGAGAGTTGCCATATTAGGTATCAGGAACACTTGAGTTCAAATGCTGTCTTAGATACTTACTGACTCTGTGACCAAGGACTAATTAATTAAACTCCCTAAGGCTCAGTTTTCTCATCTATTAAATGATTAATAATAGCACTTACAATATTATGGTGAGGATCAAATGGCATATTTATAAAATGCTTTATAAACTTTAAAGAACTATAGAAATATTCACCATTATTCTGATGTATTATAAGACATTCTTGCAATTTTTGTCTAGTCAAAAGAAACTTGGGAGCAGGTGATATATTTGATTACATTTATAATTTGGAAGAAAATGCCTTTGAGACACTTGAATGAAGGAACACTAGTGATGAAATGAAACTTCCCTTTCACATTTCATGTTAATGGAGAAAAAGACAATTTCCACAAATCGTTTTTATTTCTGTGACCCAAAACTCCTAAGATAATTGTTGGAGTCTCACATGATTCTTGAGTCATCCATTGAGAGAATTATATTACAAATTCCAGCTCTGGAATTCTATTCTTGGCCCATAATTGTTGAATGAACTGGCTTAGAAAACAAGAGAGGAGAGGGTAGAGATGTCTGTTACGATGCTTTTTTTTCCAGAAGAAACCTTATTTTACTTGTGAGAGAAATTAATAAAAGAAAAATCTCAAAAGCAGTTGGTAAGTCTGAAGTACTTCATTATAGACATCTTAAAGATGTGCCTAAATGATTGATTTGTTTTCTATTTATGGGATAGAAAAGGCATTATAGTATTGTAAAAACCAGAATAACAACCTACTTATTTTGAAATTAAGGTTCTAGTTCTGGTTTTGACATTAAATAACTTTAATTATACAGTAGAAAAGACCACTAGTCCTGTAGATAGCAGACTTGATTTTAGGAAAATTGATTGTACAATCAAAAGAAAAGAAGTTGTGTTAGAGAATCTGAGCTGCAACTTGCCCAACCCTTACCTGAACAAGGATTCATGGCAAGTAGTCTTCTAGCTTACACTTGAACTCTAGTTAGAAGACAACCCAAGGAAGAACATTTTACTTTGAGATAGTTCTAATTGTTAGGAAGTTTTTTCCTTACATTGAGTCAAAATAAATCTCTTTCCAATCCATTGCCTCTATTTCTGTCCAATGGAGCAAAGAACAACCAGTTGAGCCCCTCTTCCATAAGGTGGTGCTACAGTTTCTTAAAAAGTGTGTCATGACTTCCCTAACTCTTCTACAAAACTACAACCTACATTCCTTTACCTCATTGTTTTAACGTATGATCTCAGTTCTTCCTAAAATATGGCCAGTGGCAATGGGACACATTTGACCTGCCTAAGGAAGAGGACAGTGGGATAAGTACCTCTCTCACTCTGGTCTTTATGACTCCTTGATGTAACTCCAAATCACATATATACCTTTTGTCTATACTATCACATTTTAAACTTACATTGAACTTGAAGTCTACTAAAACCCCTAGCTCTTTTTTTTTAGAATAACGTTCTAGAGCCACAAAGATCAATTCTTTCCCTCCTCCATACAATGGCCCCACTATCATTTGAAGATAGTTAACCAGACTCTAATGAATGGGGCAGCTAGGTGATAGTGCAGTGGATAGAACATTGGTCCTGGAGTCAGGAGGACCTGGGTTCAAATTTGGCCTCAGACACTGGATACTAACTGTGTGACCTTGGACAGGTCATTTAAACTCATTGTACCACCAAAATAAAAAGAAAGGAAAAAGAAAAACATGACCCCCCTACCAAGTCCTATTTATTCCTCACAGCATCTCCAATTCCTTCAATGAATCCTCTCTGTGAATTATCTCAGGAGGCTGAAAAGGGACTTTGCAGGAAGGTAGAGGTTGGATCCTTTCCAACTCATATCTAATCACTCCTTCCCAGTTTTCCTTTTTAATGCTTTATCTTTTTTTAGAATCAATAATCTATTAAAATATCAGCTTAGTAGATTCAGCCCACTCTTCTAACATGTCGAAATCATGAAATTCTCACTTTCCAAAAAAACAAACAAAAATAAAAGAAATTCTCATTCTCATCCACTGAGTTAGTTGTGGCTACAAGAATTGTGCCATCTGCAGCTCTGAAAAAGGATACTACATATGACTTTATCCAAGTTATTGATTTAAAAAATTATATAGCACAAGACCAAATATGGATCCCTTCATTACAACAGGGCAGTGCAGAATGCTAGTATTGAAATTGGTAACACACTTTCCTAGTATTGGAATTGATAAACTTGATTCCAATCTTGAACCTCACTATAATTTATGTGACCATAGGCAAGTCAGTTAACCTCTCTGGATCTTATTTTCCTTTGCTGTCATGAGTTCAAATCCACTTAATAGCCTTGTGACCCTCAGTAAATCACTTAACCCTGCTTGTCTTGACTGATCTATAAAATGAGCCAGAGAAGAAAATGGCATACCATTCTAGTACCTTTGCCAAGAAAATCCCAAATTGAGTTATGATGAGTGGGACTCAACTGGAACAACTGAACAAAAAATGGAGTTAGATTAGATTTCAGACTCCCATCCCTATATCTATAACCATAATAAATCATCTAAAAGAGTAGTGCTAACCTCCAAGTGTCTGAAAGTGACAGTGATTCTTATTTTTACTAACAAGTAAAATCTCAGCAAGTCAACAGATAAAAAGTCCCTCTCATTGGTTTCAAGGCCTCATTTTTCAAATATTAATCTTATGACTGTGAACACACCTTGAATGTAAGGGTGCTTATTTACTTGTTGGTACCTTCCTAAACTTTCCCTTGCTCAGGCTCCTTCCAGTTTTGATTAAATCTGGGATATAATAACAAAAATGACAGCAGGAATAATATAGGAAATGATTGATTAATAGGCTAGACAATCAGTTTTGAATTTTGGGGAGAGGGAGGGGGATCACCTTCTTTTATTTTTGTTTTTCTCCTTTTTTCCCTTTCTTATTCTCCTCTGTGTTGTTCTTTTTGTTTGTTGTTTGTTTTGTTATGGTTATTTGTTGGCCCTTTCCTTTATACTTCTTTTCCCTGTACTCTGAATCTTCATTCACAGGAATGCAGATCATGCTGTGAAGGGATGATTTGCAATGTGGAAGTCCCCACAAATCACACAAATGCAGTGTTTGCTGTAATACAAGCTAGGCGATCATCAGGCTCCATCCCTTGGACATTCAGTTTACCAATGCTTGCTTGTGTTTTCACAGTTCATTTACTATGATGCTATTGTTCCCAGGAGGATTAGAGACAATCCTTCTAAGCTCAAACTTGAAACTGTGAGCTATGAACATTCTGGCTGGAGATGAACTTTGTTCATCATGAAGAATTCCATAAGCATGTTAGACCACAACACAGAGGTTTGTGATGTATGGAGCCAACTGTTTGCTATGCTGAAGTGCCCATTGAAAGGGCCTGCAGTATTGGGACACCAGGAATAAGGCAAGGATGGAGAACCCAGAGGCAAGAGCTAGAGGGGATCAATCTATCGTTTTCCTTACCACAGCTGGCTGCATTGTTCAGTACTTGAGGCAGAAGGAAAAAACCCTCTGAGCCAGACCCTTAACAAGAAGACTATCTGGTCTTCCTTCACCACAAGGAGGTTGCTGAGTCAGACACCCTCACCATTTTGACTTGCTAAAACTACAGTTCTTAAAAGTATGAAAGTGATATTTTCATCAAAGAACAACAGTGAAGAAAAAAGAAGACAGCTTTAGGAAAGTTTTCTAGTTTAACTTCTGAAGTTTGGTCACTAAATGTGGGAGAAATTAAAGCTTTTAAATTATGTAATTATGGTGTATGTGCCTTTTTTGTCATTTATATAATATTATCGTCCAAAATCTAAAATATATGTTACAGTGGTTTCTATAGCAAAGAGCAGTTTCTTCTTTATTGCTAGATTTCCAAATCAAGTGTACAATTCTTTGATATGGTGATTTTTTTTAAAGTACTCCCCTTCACCCAAGACTGGGAAATTTTAGGGCACTGGTCCTTTAAAAAAAATCCTAATGTAGACATAAATCTATTTTGGAGTCCTGAACCCAAAGGAACTATTTGCCTTGGGAAAATTCTTGATGAAGATACATTCTGAGAAAAAGAAGGAAAAATTAAGGAATCTCCAAGATCCCACCAACAAAGCAGGATAAAAAGTTCCTTCTCCCTCATGAGGAGTATACCACAGAAGAAGTATTTCCTGCAAACAAACCCATGAGAATGTTTTTTCCCTCACTTCTTTGTTAACTCCCCTTCTCAGAACTCCAAGTGAGCCATCTCTTCATGTTCAGAAGCTTGTTTGTTCTCATTATCATTTAGGATATGTAATGGTATGATCTCTAAACTTTGTTTATGCCTGCAATGCCAGCTGATTGGTTGATTGAACTTTATATTAAACTGGAGCCATTTAAAAATGCAGTGGATGGGCAAACTGCCTCACCTGTTTTTGTACAAAACGGAGTTTTTACAGATATATGTTTCCCCCTAAATAAAAGTTAACTTATATTTTTAAAAAAAAAAAATCTAAACTTGTGAGCTGTAAGGAAACAGACCACAGGCCAAACTCACTCCTCTTACTCCTAAATTAAAAAAAAAACACTTTAAGATATCTTTCTTTTGTTTTTTTTTTAAACTAAACTTGTGAGGTAGAAAGAAACAGGTAAGGCTGTATTTGTCCCTCAGGATAGTTTGCCAGCCCATGGTTTAGAGACTTTATCAGCAAGCACATACCTTGTGGTAAGCACTAGAAATACAAACATGAAGGAAAAAAAGTTTCCAAACTTTAAGGAGTTTGCATTCCAATGGGGGAGACATCATGTATATATAAAAGTATATTAAGTGTCTGAGACCGGATATGAACCCAAGTACTCCTGACTCCAGGGCCAGTGCTTTATCCACTGCACCACCTAGCCACCCCGAGCATTTTATAAGAAATAAACAAAGTGGATACAAAATCACCTTAAGGCAGCAGTAGCAGCAGACAGAACCAGGGAAGGTTTCCTGTAGGGGGTAACCCTTGAGCTGAGTCTTAAAGGAAAACAGGAATTCCAGGAGGCAATGGTGAGGAATGAGAGCATTCCAGGCATAGAGGGAAAAAGGCTCAGAGACAGGAGATAAGATTTCATGTGAAAGGGCCATCAGATAGTATACGTTTGGACCAGGGACAGCATAGAGTAGAGTTAAAATGTAATTCAAAGGAAAAACAGGAAGTACCTAGGTTATAAAGATCTTTAAATACTAGAAGAGTTGTATTTGATCCTTAAGATAATATAAAACAGCTGGAGTTTATTGAGTCCTGAGATTGGGAAAATCACTTGTGACTAAGTAAAGGATAGCTTAGAGTGAGCAGAGGCTCAATTCAAGAAGATCAAAAGGCTATTAGAATAATCTACTGAGAGGTGATGAGGGCTTAAATTAGGGTAGTGACTGTAATTGGAGAGAAGAGGTATTATCCAAGAGATGTTCTGGAGAGGAAAACAAAATTTGATTACTGATTGGATGGAAGCTGTGTTATAAGAAGGAACTGAGGAGTGGGTTGCCAACCTGGGCAGCTGGAAAGATGATAGTGCCCTCAACAATGAAAAAGAAGTTCAGAAAAGGGATGTTTGAGCATAAAGATATGTATTCTCTTTTGAACATTGTGAATTTGAGATTACTATAGGACAGTCAAAGAGAATAGACAATTTATGATGGAGGACTTGAACTCAGGAGAAAAAACTAGGGCTATATAGATCTCAGGGGAGGATATCATTTAGATAGAAATGATCATTGAATTCACTGGAGCTTATGAGATTACCAAATGATAGTTCATGGAAAGAGAAAAGAAGAGGTACAGAGCATGGTATGACATGGATTATGAACCAGAAAAGGGAACTGAGGAATGGCTAGACAGGAGAGAACAGAGAACAAGAATATAAAAACTTGGAGAAAAGAAAGTTTCTAAGAGAAGATAATCAATAGTATCAGAAGTTGTATATAAGTCGAATTAAGAAAAAAGCCATAAGATTTGACAATTGAAAAATCAATGGAGACCTTGGAGAGAGCCATTTTAGTAAAGTAATGAAGGCAGATTGCAGCAAAGTCACTAATGGAAATCTTTCTGCTCTTCAGTAACTTACTTCTGGCAGGATAAAACTTACTTCTATGTTTGTGATTCTCTTATAAAGTGATTTGCCCAAGGTCACAGGTAATAAGTGAACCCCATGTCCTCTCCAAATGATTTCAGCACTCTGACTCCTCAAGATATAAAATCATAAACTTGAAGTTAGAAGGAACGTTGAAGGTCATCTATTTCAATCCCCCCCAAGTACAGATAAGAAAACTGAAGCAAAGAAAAGCAAAAGGAGCTTTGAAATGATGAGTTTGAGATGCCTACAGGATGACCAAAAAGAAACATCTAGTAAACAGTTGGTGATAAGACTGAAACTCAGGAGACTAGAGAGACTGGGCAGTTCTTTTCAGTGGTAAGAGATAGATTTGAGATCTGAATCTAAGCTCCCTCACTCCAAATGTAAATTGCAGTCCTTCTAAATTGGTTGTTGTAGTTGAGGAAGTTAACTTCCTGAAGGCCAACATCTAGTGAAGAACCTTTAAAACTTTAGCTTTGATGTCAAGTCCATCATCTGGCCTATACCCATGGCATTTCCTTCTCAGAATTTGTGTTCTTCTGGGATGACCTCTAAGAACCCATTGTAACCCATTGTGAAAAGGCATCTCAGGAGGATTCCTGTGAAGGTAGAAAACAGAAAAATGGCAACTAGTAAACTGTCTTCCCCATTAGCACATTTATCTTCTTAGTCCTGATAGTTTATGCCATGAAGCTCATTCAGTACTTTAAACATTATGGGCTAGTTTCAGGAGCTGATGACAGAAATAATGTAAATTCATATTTATGCTGCATCTCTTTTTAAATGTTCTGAGTTCTTGACATCCTTATTCTCCCAACCTTTCTATAAAACAGGGAAGAAGGAGGCATCATCATTCCCAAGTCTCACCAATCCAGTCTTGGTATTACCTGGGAGCATCAGTTTTGAAGAATGAAATAGATTTATCCCACCTTTTACTCATCAGCTTGAAGAATATGAGTTTTCAAAGTTCATACTTGTTTGAAATTAATTACATATGGTTTTGCTTGGAGACACTTTAATAGCATCTTTGTTTTCTTTTTATTCTTCAGGGTTTCTTTTGAGTACTAAAAGGATGAATTGTATAATGATAAAACAGCTGATGATCTTCCCCTTCCTCCCTGGTTCTGTCTCAGTTCTAGGTAAATGGAAATTCTTATGCTTCATTCTCCCCACTCTCACCCCACTCCAGCAAATTAATTTTGCCCCAACCAATAGATAATGAATGGATATTTCCTACCATCCCTCACCAATGTTTTTTTTCCTTGTTTGAGCCAAGCAACTCCTTTTAAGAACATGAAGGGATTCCATGATTGACATGTGTAGCTTGCCAAATATGTATTTTTGTAATCCATCCCTGATTATGCCAGAAGCAGATTATCCAGGGTTTTGCTTTTTCTGTTGGCCACCATCTCTTGGCATGTTTAATTGTCACTTCAATTAGCAGACAACAGGGCCTAGAGAGGGGAGCTAGTCTAGAAAAAGATAAAGGAGATCAATGGCATTGCTTCATAATTTTAGGTCCTTTACATACACATTATAACACTAAGTGACTAATAATTTATTTTTTTAATTTTTAAACATTTTGTTTTCCAATTATATACAATAGTAAATTGTACCCATCATTTTTTTCAAGGCCCTGAATTGTACAATTTCCCCCCCTCCTCCCTCCCCCCCAGGCTGTCTGACAGTGTCTACATTGTTTCCATGCCATACATTGATGTAAATTGAATGTTATAAGTGTAAACATAAGAATAAACATAAAACCCCCTACCCCCCAAGAAGATGGGAAACCTCAAGAATAGGGAGAGAGAAAAAAATTGTACTTCAGTCTGTATTCAGATTCCAACTCTGTCTCTGGGGTGAGTTCCTTTCTTTATCATAAATCCACCAGAGAAGTTGCTTCAATATTTTTTCCCTCAGTTGCTATCACTAGCTGTACCTCCACTCTATTCCTCCCCACTCTTATTTATTCTATGTTCTCTCTCTCTTCTTTCATCCTGGCCCTGTCCAAAAGTGTATTGTATCTGAGTACCCTCTCCCTTGATCTTTCCTCTCTTCTGTCACCTAGGGACCCTTCCCTCCCCCCATTTCCCCTCATCCTGTCCCTTTCCTCCCATCCTTCTCCAGGGCAAGACAGATTTCCTCACCCTATTAAGTGTGTATGCCATTTCCTCCCTGAGCCATTTCCAATGAGAATGAAGGCTCACTCATTCCCCCTTTACTTGCCTCCTCCCCTCCATTGAAAAAGCTTTTTTTGACTCTTATGTGAAATCTCTCAGCTTCTTCATCATCATCTCCTTTTCCTTCCTTCCAGTACTTTCCCCATCACCCTTTCACTCCATCCCTTTATCACATCATACCATTATATTCCACTCCTTCCTATGTCCTGTCTGTATATGCTCCTTCTAGCCGCTCTTATAAATGAGAAGGTTCATATGAGTTATCAATATCTTTTTCCTGTGCAAGAATACAAACAGTTCAACATCATCAAGTTCCTCATAGTTAGTCCCTCTCTTCCACTCCCTCTATGGTTCACCAGAGTCCTGTACTTGGAGATCAAACTTTCTGTTCAGCTCTGGTCATCTCGTTAGGAAAGTTTGCAAGTCCCATTTCATTGAAAATCCATCTTTTCCCCTGAAAGAGGATGTTTAGTTTTCCTGGGTAATTGATTCTCAGTTGTAAACCAAGATATTTTGCCCTCTGGAATATCATATTCCAATCCCTATGAGCCCTTAATGTAGATGCTGCCAGATCCTGTGTAATCCTGACTATGGAGCCTCGGTAGTTGAATTGTCTGTTTCTGGCAGCTTTTAGAATTTTCTCTTTGATTTGGGAGTTTTGGAATTTGGCTATAATATTCCTGGAAGTTTTTCTTTTGGGATCCCTTTCAGGGGTGACCGGTGAATTCTCTCAATTTCTATTTTACCCTCAGCTTCTAGGATCTCAGGGCAATTTTGCTGTATTATTTCTTGAAAAATGAAGTTTAGGCTCTTTTCCTGGCCGTGGCTTTCAGATAGTCCAATAATTTTCAAATTATTTCTTCTGGATCTGTTTTCAAGGTCAGTTGTTTTTCCAATGAGATATTTCACATTTTCTTCTAATTTTTGGCTTTTTTGGAAACGTTTTATTTCTTCCTGATTTCTTGCAAAGTCATCAGCTTCCTTTAGTTTCATTTTGCATTTGAAGGAGTTATTTTCTTCAGAGAGCTTTTTTATCTCCTTTTCCAGCCGGCCAATTCTGCTTTTTAAGGCATTCTTCTACTCATTTGCCTTTTGTTTTGCTTTTTGCATTAGGCCTAAACTGGTTTTTAACATATTATTTTCTTCAGTATTTTTTTTTATTTCTTTCACCAAGCTTTTGATTTGGTTTTCATGATTTTTCCACATTGCTCTCATTTCTCCTCCCAATTTTTCCTCCACCTCCCTGAATTGCTTTTCAAAGTCTTTTTTGAGCTCATCCAGAGTCTGAGCCCATTTTCTATTTCTCTTGGAGGTTTTGGATACAGAAGCTTTGATTTTTATCATCATCAGAGTATGTGTTTTGCTCTTCCATAGGACTGAAGTAATTCTCTAATGACTAATAATTTATTATTGTAATTCATATAGTACCTCATTTTCGTTGTTTGTTGCTCATTACAAAATGAGTAGAGTACTAGATCTAGGGGAAGGTTAGGTTTCAAATCTCACCTCTTCAACTTGATGACCTCAGGCAACTTATTTAACTTCTTGGAGCTTCAGACAACTCTCTAAGGCTTAGACATCAAGTTATGAAAGTTTTCCATCAGCATTGGTTGATGAAATTGCCATATTCATCTGAGTATGTGTTTTGATCTTCCATATGACTAAAGTAATTCTCTATGGTCATATTCTTCTTCTTTTTCAGTTGTTTACTCATTTCTTCAGCCTAATTTACAGCATTTCCAAGGCTTTGGGGTTTTTTTGGGGGGCACACCCCACTGGGACCTTTATTCCTCCAAGGTCTTATGCTCTCTTACCTGTGCTTTGATATGTAGATGAGGCACTGCCCTCTGCCCTGGAGCTTTGAGGAGGATCCCTTTTATCTTAGTATGGAAGACCAAACTGCAACCTGGATCTGAGTGTTGGTAAACAGCAGAGTCCTGCTCCAGGGAAAGCAGAGAAATTTCTGCAGTCTTCCCTGACCCCCTTACCATCTGTGGGCTGTGCTCTGGGGGGTGCAGGCTTGTTTCTCCAGATTCTTGCTGCAGGTTCTGTGGCTGGTGCTCCCTCACTCGACACTCATTTTGGTGTAGCGGAATTCTCTCCCCACCCCTTCAAGCTGTTTCAGGACTGTGCTGCTACAGGGGCTTTTTCCAACTCCTGGTCCTAGTGAAACATACCTTTTCTTTGGAACTTCTAAGTTGTCTTGGACTGGGAAAGTGTATCACTCAGTCTCTCTGTGGGTTCTGCCTCTCTAAATTTTGGCTAGAGTCATAGTTTGTTGGCTTTTAGAATTTGGGAGGAAGGAGTTCCCAGGGAAATACTGCCTTCATGCTGCCATCTTGGCTCTGCCCCTGAAGTTGCCTTATTTACAGATCTTTAGCCCATAGGTGTTGCCCTTTATAAGATAAGCAACAGAGTATCTTTTCTGGTAGGAAAATTGTTTCATGTAGCTCTGGTAAGCAATGAGAGAAAACCCAGACCAATCATTATTGCTACATGTTAATATTTCTGGTGGGAGATTTGCAAACAGAAGATATGGAGAAGGTAAAAGAGTAAAACTTTTGACAAAATATAAGTCCATAAATTATTCAGTTAATATACTTTTTAAGGCATGATGGCAGACACTGAGGAAGATACAAAGATCAGATTTATAGAGCTGACAATTTAGAAGAGGAAGTAAGTTATGCATACAAATGACACATTCAAAATAAACAATGATACAAATGGAATTCATTCTGTCCTTGTCTCCCTTTACTAGGATCAGTTGTCATATACTCTTTTCATGTATTTTATATAAGTCTACTTCCTCGAATAAGTGGTTACTATGTTTTTATTCCAAGTTCAACCAGAATAAAGTCATTTCTCAGAAGAGAAACCATGCATGTGTGGTCAGATGGGAATTAATAAAACTAAGCTAGTTTTAATTAATTTTATTAAACTAATAAAATAAACAAAAACATTCAGAAAACTGAAAGAGTTTAGAATCTAGAAAAATGGGCAATTCGTCTACTTTCTACAAAGTCTGAACACTGTCAAGTCACCTACTTAGACCAAAGAATAATCCGCTTTTATGATTAGATGCTGACTCTTAATTTAACCTTTAACAAAATGTGGAGTTTGCCAACGTTTAAAAATCTTTGCTTTGATTTTTGGACCTTCTACATATCATTTGTCATCTTATTCTATGACCTCAGATGCTCTGATTTCTGTACAACTAGATACACTTACTCACTCTTGCAATTTTAGAATTAAGGGGGAAAATTGCCCAGATAGAAATCACTGACATAATCATACTGCTTTCAATCATTTTTTTAGGCATATTTCCTGTTACATTAAGGCCAGGATGAGTGTCCAGACTGAAGGTGATTGAAAGTTGACTAGTTGGACTTGCTTTCAGAGCATCACCTATGAAACCTGACTGTTCTTTTATTATTACTTATTTTCTTCCATATTATTCCAATTACAGGAAAAGATAATTTTTGACATTCATTTTTGTATGATTTTTGAGTTCCCTCCATTTTCTCCCTCCCTCTATTCCCTCTCTCTCTCCTCACCGACACAGCAAGTGATCTGCTATGGCATATACATATATATATATATATATATATATATATGTATATATATATACATATATATATATATATATGTACAATCGGGTTAAATGTATTTCAACTATGATTCTTCTTACCCTCATTCCTCTTGCCCCTTCCTTCACCAACTTTAGTCATGGAGAAAAAATCAAGTAGAAAATAATTTGTCTTTCTCAAACTTCTTTTACTATTAAAAAAATCCCTTTTATATTTTTATTCTCATTCATAGTAGGGGGTTTTGTTGTTGTGGGGTTTTTTTTTGCATGTTGTACCCATTTTAACGGACTAAATTAAATTAAATTTTTAGATCCATTTTGGAAACAAAGAACAAATCACAGAAATTCAATGTGAATTGTGGAAAGAGCACTGGCCCTGGGATAAAATTTTAGCTCTGACCCTGCATGCATACATGTATACTTATACATATATATCTTTATACATATTTTATTATATAAAAAAAGCTCCTTTTGGCCTGTTTTCCTTTTTGCAAACTGAGATTGGATGAGATAGTCTGTGAAATTCCTTGTAACATTAAATTTATGATTTTATGATCCTGAATATAACAGAATAAATTTGCACCTGAACAAGAAAGTCATCTACAACCTACCTGACAAGTGATCTGAATTTGGCTTAAAATCCCCCTCCCTCTTTGGATTGTTTTGTTGTAAGGAAGCTCTTCCTAATATCAAACTGAACATGTTTTTCACATCTTTCTTCCATTGATCCTATTTCTGCCATTTGAAAGCAAGCAAGACAAGTCTGTTCTCTTGTCCTACTTTTTAATGCTTGAAGATAGCTATCATTTTCTAGATTCTTCTCTAGGCTCAGCATCCCCAGTTCCTTCAACTCATCTCCCCATGACCCCGAAGTCTTTCATTAACCTAACTGTCCTTGTTAAAGTGCTTTCTAGTTTATTAGTGTCTTTTCTAAAAGGCAGCATCCATAACTGAGCACTTCATATAAGGTCTGATGAGAGATTATGACAGGTCCAATTGCTCCTGTAGTTCTGATGGCTATACCCCTCAAAGCAGTCCAAGAAACTTTACACTTCTTGGCTATCATACTGTTGAAACTTATGACCCTGCAGTTCACTGACATTCCAAAACCCTTTTCAGATTGCTGCCTAGCCAAGTCTCCCTCATTTTGTATTGAAGTTGATTTTATTTTTTAAAACCCAAGCATAAAACTATATATTCATCCTTGTTATGTTTCATCTTATTGGATGTGGCCCAAGATTCTAGCCTGTCAAGATCTTTTTGAATCATCAGTATCATCTAGTGTGTTATCAACTCCTGTTAACTTGAAACTTTCTCTACTTCTCTATGTCATTTGAAAGTATGATATTGGACTTCCGACCAAGATGGTGGAGAGAAGACAGGCACAGTTTTAAAATCTGATCTCTTCCCCATCTATCACATGAAACAAACCTCTTAAAAGAAACCTGAACCAGGAAACCCAGAAAGAAAAGCCAGCAGAGGAAAATCTAGCTCAGGATTTGTCTCCTGCAGTAGCCTTGGCTGAGTACCAGCAGGTGAGTCTGAGCTCCCAGGGAAGATCAGCCCAGGATCAGCCAGATCAACAGCTGAATTGGAACCTGGAGTCTGAGGGCCCGAGAGCCGGACCTACTGGATCAGCGGTGGGGCTGGATGAAGGGGGCTTGGGTCCACGGGGAAGCAGAGGCGCTGGTGTTGGTGCTGTCCCCCTGGAGCTTGGGGAAGGGGCTGCGGGGAGAGGTCTCCTGCAGGAGAGCTGTGGATGCCATCCCTGGGGTCCTCAGGTCTGAGAAACTCTGAGCCCAGGCCTCCATTGCACTGAGGCCTCTTCTCAAACAAATGCAAATTACTTCTGCCTCAGGCCCAGGTGTGTGAGCAAAAGAACCAGCCCAGCTGAGGAATGACCTCAGGCCAGGGTAAAGCCCACCACTGATTAAAGGCAAAAGAATTCAATAGTTCCTATTCCCTCCCTCAAGCAAAGGGAGGAGGCCTCACAACCAAGGTCACAGACACCCCAGAGAGGGCAACCAGCACCTCCTACTGGCCAGCCAGAGAAACTGCACTCAGTAAAGCCTTTAGAGATCCCAAGCCCAGGTGAACCAGCCCCACCCAACTCAAGGTCTTAGCATAATGAAGAAGGGTCAGCAGAAAGGTGGATCCATAGAAAAATTCCTGGAAGGCAAAGACCCCAACCCAGAGAGACCTGGAACATCTGAGGAGAATACAATCTGGTCTCCAGCACAGAAAGACTTCCTTGAAGAAATAAGGAAGGAGTTTAAAAATCAACTGGAAAATTTGGGGGAGACAATTAATACCTTGCAACAAGAAAACAAAACCTTAGAAAGTAGAATTGGACAAACTCAAAAGGAGAATAAATCTCTCAGATCATCAATTGGACAATTACAAAATGAGAATAATTCTCTCAGATCCTCAAATGAGCAAATGTAAAAAGAAATTAATTCTCTCAAAACCTCAATTGGTCAAATGGAAAACTCTTTCAAAAGTAGAATTGACCAATTGGAAAAGGTTAATGAAGAAAACTCCTCCCCCCCCCCCCAAAAAATAATGGAGTCTACAGAAACTAATGACTCCACGAGACAGCAAGAGTCAGTTAAACAAAATCAAAAAATAGAAAAAATGGAAGCAAATGTGAAATACCTCATCAACAAAACCACTGACCTGAAGAATAGATCGAGGAGGGGCAACCTGAAAATTATAGGACTTCCTGAAAACATTGAAGAGAAAAAAAGCCTGGACTTAATATTACAGGATCTAGTGATGGAAAACTGCCCTGACATTATGGAATCGGAGGGCAAAGTAGTTATTGAAAGGGTACATCGATCCCCACCAGAAAAAAATCCTAAAATAAAAACACCAAGGAATGTTGTGGCCAAACTCCAGAACTATCAGATAAAAGAGAAAATCCTGCAAGCAGCCAGAAAGAAACAATTTAAATATCAAGGAGCCACAGTAAGGATCAAGCAGGACCTGGCTCCATCAACTTTAAGGGATCAAAGGGCCTGGAACAAGATATTTTGAAGAACACGGGAGCTTGGAATGCAGCCAAGAATCTACTTTCCTGCGAAGCTGAGCCTTCTCTTCCAGGGAAAAAGATGGACATTTAATGAAATGGAAGAATTCCAAAAATTTCTGATGAAAAGACCAGAGCTAAACAGAAAATTTGGACATCAAACAGGAGGTTCAAGAGACACATGAAAAGGTAAAAAAAAAAGGGGGGGGACAGTAAAAGGAAAAAAAAATACAATCCAGTAAGTTGAAACTGGCTATATCCCAGCATGGGGGCGGGGGGGAGAGACTCTCATAAATCCTGAGAAATGTAACTCTAACAGAGAGAATATACCTAGCCAGAAATGATGGACATCCATGACCTGTCCATGAGACTGATATCTAATGGGATGTAACTGGCTTTAACTCCACTGGGGAGAAAGACTCTAATAACTCTCAGGAATTTGGACTCTATTCAACAGAATATACCGAACTAGAAGGGACAGACACTCAGAATTTTCTATGACTTAGATATAATGATCTAAAAAAAATACACTACCTCCCTAAAAAGGGGGACAGGAAAGAGAAGGGAGGAGGGAGGGGACTGAATGGGACAAATCTCATTACACTAAGAGGTACAAAAAACCTATGGTAATAGAGGGGAAGAAGGGAGTAGAGGAGAAACACCTGAATCTTCTCCTCATCATACTTGGCTTAAAGTCAACCTACACATACTCAGTTAAATTATAAAACATCTAACCTTCCAAGTATTAAAAGGGGAAAAGGGCAGGGGGGATGGAGAAAGGGAAGGGGAGTGGAGGAAAAAAGGGGAAATAACAAAAGGAAGGGAAGGGAAAAGGGAAAAGGGAAAAGGGAAAGGGGAAAGAAAGGGGAGGGTGTGATTTAGGAGGGCAAACACACTGAAGGGGGTGGTATTCAAAAACAAAATACTGGGGAATATGGATAAAAGGGGGGGAAAGGGGGAAAATACAAATAGAGGGAAGATAGCACAGAGGGCAATAAAGAATTAGTAATCATAACCTTGAATGTGAATGGGATGAACTCTCCCTTAAAATGTAAGCAAATAGCAGAGTGGATTAAAAACTAGAATCCTACAATATGCTGCTTACAAGAAACTCATTTGAAGCAGAGAGATACATATAGAGTAAAGGTAAAAGGTTGGAGCAAAATATATTTTTGCTTCAGCTGAAGTAAAAAAAGCAGGAGTAGCAATCCTTATCTCAGACAAAGCAGCAGCAAAAATAGATAGCTTTAAAAGAGATAAGTAAGGAAACTTTATCCTCCTAAAAGGTACTTAGACAATAAAGTCATTTCAATATTGAATATATATGCACCCAGTGGGACAGCAACCAAATTCTTAGAGGAGAAGCTGAAAGAATTACAGGAAGACATAGACAGCAAAACTCTACTAGTAGGAGACCTCAACCTTCTGCTATCAGATCTAGATAAATCAAATCATAAAACAAGAAAGAAATTAGGGAAGTAAATAGATTGTTAGAAAAATTAGATATGATAGACATATGGAGGAAACTGGATGGGGATAGAAAGGAATATACCTTTTCCTCTGCAGTACATGGAACTTATACAAAAATTGACCATGTACTAGGACATAAAAACCTAATGATCAACTGCAGAAAGGCAGAAATAGTGAATACATATTTCTCAGATCACAATGCAATAAAAGTCATATGCAATACTGGGCCAAGGAGATATAGACCCAGAGCAAATTGGAAACTGAATAAGCTCATCTTAAAAAATGAGTGGACCAAAAAACAAATTATAGAAATAATTAACCATTTTATCCTAGATAATGATAATAATGAAACAACATACCAAAACCTATGGGATTCATTCAAAGCAACTCTCAGGGGATATATTATAGCTCTAAATGCTTATATGAATAAATTGGAGAAAGAGGAAATCAATGAATTAAACATGCAACTAAAAAAATTAGAGAAAGAACAAATAAAAAATCCCCAATCAAATACCAAATTAGAAATTTTAAAAATTAAAGGAGAAATTAATAAAATTGAAAGCAAAAAACTATTGAATTAATAAATAAAACCAAAAGTTGGTATTATGAAAAAACAAATAAAATTGATAAACCTCTCGTCAATTTGATTAAAAAAAAAAGAAAGAAGAAAACCAAATTGCTAGTATTATAAGTGAAAAAGGTGAACTCTATCTGAAACCATCAACAAGCATTATACTCAATGGGGAGAGGCTAGAGGCATTCCCAATAAGATCAGGGGTTAAACAAGGGTGCCCATTATCACCACTACTATTCAATATTGTATTAGAAATGTTAGCATCAGCAATTAGAGAAGAAAAAGAAATTAAAGGAATTAGAATTGGGAAGGAAGAGACAAAACTCTCACTATTCACAGATGACATGATGGTCTACCTAGAGAATCCCAAGACATCATCTAAAAAACTACTGGAAACAATTAGCAATTTTAGCAAAGTTGCAGGTTATAAAATAAACCCCCATATATCCTCAACTTTCCTATATATGTCTAGCAAGAAACAGCATGAAGAGCTAGAAAGAGAAATCCCATTCAAAGTAACCTCAGACAGTGTAAAATATTTGGGAGTCTATTTGCCAAGACAGACTCAGAATCTTTTTGAAAACAATTATAAAACACTTCTCACACAAATTAAAGCAGATTTAAATAACTGGGCAAATATCAACAGCTCATGGATAGGGAGAGCTAATACAATAAAAATGACAATTCTACCAAAACTAAACTATCTGTTTAGTGCCTTACCAATCAAAATTCCAAAAAATTACTTTAATGAGTTAGAAAAAATTGTAAGTAAATTCATATGGAGAAATAAAAAGTCAAGAATTGCCAGGAGCTTAATGAAAAAAAATGCAAACGAAGGTGGCTTAGCACTATCTGATCTAAAATTATAAAGCATCAGTCATCAAAACTGTTTGGTATTGGCTAAGAAATAGAGTGGTGGACCAGTGGAATAGACTAGGTGTAAAAACAGGAGAGGATTATAGTAATCTGCTGTTTGATAAACCCAAAGAGTCCAGCCACTGGGATAAAAACTTCCTCTTTGATAAAAACTGCTGGGATAATTGGAAGTTAGTATGGAAGAAACTTAGATTAGACCAACACCTCACACCCTTTACCAAGGTAAGATCCAAATGGTTACAGGACATAGACATAAAAAAACAATACTATAAATAAATTAGAAGATCAAGGACTAGTCTACCTGTCAGATCTATGGAAAGGGGAACAGTTTATGACTAAGGAAGAGTTGGAGAACATCACTAAAAACCAATTACATCATTTCAATTACATTAAATTAAAAAGTTTTTGCACAGATAAAACCAATGTAATCAAGATCAAAAGAAAAGTAGTAAACTGGGAAACAATCTTTACAACTAATGATTCTGACAAAGGACTCATTTCTAAAATATACAGAGAACTAAGTCGTATTTTTAAAACAAAAAGCCATTCCCAATTGACAAATGGTCAAAGGATATACAAAGGCAATTTACAGATGAGGAGATCAAAGCAATCCATAGCCATATGAAAAAATGCTCTAAATCATTAATTATTAGAGAAATGCAAATTAAAGCTTCACTGAGGTACCACCTCACACCTCTCAGATTGGCCAGTATGACCAGGAAGGATAATGATCATTGTTGGAAGGGATGTGGGAAATCTGGGACACTATTACACTGTTGGTGGATCTGTGAACTCATCCAACCCTTCTGGAGAGTTATTTGGAACTACACCCAAAGGGCAACAAAAATGTGCATACCCTTTGACCCAGCAATACCACTACTGGGTCTATACCCTGAAGAGATGAGGAAAAAGGGTAAAAACATCACTTGAACAAAAATATTTATAGCAGCCCTGTTTGTGGTGGCAAAGAATTGGAAATCAAGTAAATTTCCTTCATTTGGGGAATGGTTTAGCAAACTGTGGTATACATATGTCATGGAACACTATTTTTCTATTAGAAACCAGGAGGGATGGGATTTCAGGGAAACCTGGAGGGATTTGCATGAACTGATGCTGAGTGAGATGAGCAGAACCAGAAAAACACTGTACACCCTAACAGCAACATGGGAGTGATGTTCAACCTTGAAGGACTTGCTCATTCCATCAGCGCAACAATTGGGAACAATTTTTGGCTGTCTGCAAAGAAGAGTACCATCTGTATCCAGATAAGGAGCTGTGGAGTTTGAACAAAGTACAAGGACTATTGCCTTTAATTCGGAAAAAACAAACAAACAAACCCAGATGTCTTATTGTCTGATCTGGTTACCTCTGAGAATTCTGTTCTCTTTAAGGATATGATTTCTCTCTCATCACACCCAATTTGGATCAAGGTACAACATGGAAACAAAGTAAAGACTGATGGAGTGCTATCTGTGGGGTGGGGGTGGGGGGAGGGAAGCAAGATTGGGGGAAAATTGTAAAACTCAAATAATATCTTTAATAAAAATTTAAAAAAAAGAAGAAAGTTTGATATTCATGTCAGATCTGCTTTCTATCCAAGTCATTTGATTAAAAAAATGTTAAACAATAAAGGATGAAATACAGATACCTGAAGCACTCCCCTGGAGACCTCTTTTCACATTGGATGGATGGAATAAGTACTTATTTATTATTTGTCAGGCACTGTGCTAATTCCTTTATAAATATTTCACTTGAACCTGACCAAAAAAACAGAGATAGGTGCTGCATTTTACAGATGAGAAATCAAGGCAGAGTTGAAGTCCCAGAGTCACATAGGGGTCAAATTTTAGTTTGGGTCTTCCTGACTACAGGCCCATCATTCAATCCATTGCATCTCTCAGCCACCTAGGTTATCTCAAACCATTAATGACTATTTGTTCACTCAAGCAGTTGCATATCAAAGTAACTATGCTTTCATTTTTTAAAATAAAATAGCATTAGAGATATTGTCAAATATCTTCCTTTGTGTAATATCCTCCTTTATCATTTTAACGCTAATGGCATGATGGATAGACTCTGGGACTGGAGTCAGGAAGTCCTGAGTTCAAATCCATTTTCAGACATGTGTTAGCTCTGTGATTCTGTAAAATAATAATACGGTCCCTATGTATGAGACCAATTTAATTTTGGGACCCAAAATTTGAAAAAAATATGTATTACATAGAGTTATTGAACTCCAGTTTTATTCATCATAAAATTCATACAACCCCTCATCACTATTAAAACTCCCATCCATTAGCTTGTTCTCATCTTTGTTTGATGATGAAACACTGTATTAGGAGAGGCTCTGACTGATCTCCTGTCTGTGCTCTGGACTGGGGTTGACCACAAGCACTCCCTGGGCAAGTCTGGTGTGTGGACTCATGCTTAGTCTATTTTGTTTCATGAACCTGAAGCACCAATTTTGTCCTTTGAAATCAGTAAGTCTTGTTCATCACCAGTTCTTGTGATTGAACAATCTTTGTGGACACAGTTAATCCAATTGCCCTTTGTTCTTCAATCCATATCTTCAGTTCCCTCTCTATATCAGGCCTGACTTGCCTCCCATGGCCTTCTGCTAGAGTGTTTTCAGGAGGGTTTCTTCTTCCCATAGCCAGGCTCAGATTGTTTTCTCAGTTGGAGGAGGACCAATTTGACATTCAGTAGCACGATTTCCATTCATTTTTTGTAAACTGAATTACTTTGAACTTGAATTCAACACAAAAAAAAATCTTTTCTGAGCCATTTCTGGGCAGAACTTGGCAAAATGTAGCCTAATATACCAGTAACGAATGCAAAACAATGAGCCAAAAGACAAGTGGGGGAAAGTGGGAAATGCAAGTAAAAAATTCTACAACCACTGTACAAGGCACTCCCAGTCTTTAGACTCCAAATTTTCCAGAAAAGGGTGTGTCTAATACATGGGGCAATAAGGTACCTTATGGGGCTGTTGTGAACATCAAATAAGATAACTATAAAAGGAACTGAGCATGATGGCACATAGTTATGAGGAAAGTGAAATAAGAAGTGACTTGTCTAATATCCCATACATAAATAGATTAGCATCAGAACCAGGTCTTCTAAATCTTCCTACTCTTCTTTCCATGGTACTTTTAATGCCTCTGATAATACAAAGAATTCAATATTTTCCACTGTCCAGCTCTCATATGCACTTCCCTTCAGAGGTAAATGAGCACTGAATACAAAGCATTTTGATTAGATTTTAGGGGCGGAGCCAAGATGTGACAAGAACAGATCCTGTCTTAGGTGCTCTCTCATTAAACTTATAATCTAAGGACTCTAACTAAATTTTTGAGAGACAGAACCCACAGAGGGACCCAATGAGGCAGTTCTCTTACTCAAAGTAATCTGGAAAAGAGCAGAAAGGCTCTGCTCCCGGGGTTGGAGGGGCGGCCCGCCAGAGGGGTGGCCCGACAGAGGGAAAGAACTTCAGCCTCCTGTAGGCAGTCCCAGGGCTCTGGGAGCTGCAGCTCACAGCAGCAGGGGAGTTTCCTGAGCTACACCCCGGGGAGCATGAGGCACAAATTGGGGGAACAGCAGGGGACCTCTGTCAGAGCGAACACATGAAGCCCAGCCCTCAGGGCATACACAGAGAGCAGCTTGGCCAGCACAGCTGAGTTCCAGGAAACAGAAGCAGGCAGAGCCTGTAAGCAGGAGCCCCCAGGGCATGAGCCTATTGAGCTGAGGGAGGGGAGGGAAGAGAGATGGAGCTCTGTCCCTGGAACAGGACTCTGGGGCTCTGACCACATTCAGATCCTGAATGCAGTCTAGCCCTACCCATAGAAAAGCAGGAGACCCCTCCACCTCAGCCCCATAGCAGAGGGGGCCTCATATGGTCATTCACAAACCAGGAGGGAGGACAGAGCCTCACACACACTGAGAGCCTTGTGGGAGTGTCCCAAAAGCTCAGGAAGCACCCCAAAACCAGGCTCAGGCTGGGAAAATGAGCAAGCAGAGAAAGAAGAGGAACACCATTGAGAAATATTTTGCATATGAGCACAAGAAGGATCAAAATACTCAGTCTGAAGATGAGGAAGCATAAGCTCCTGCATCTAAAGACTCCAAGAAAAACAGAAATTAGGCTCAGGCTATGACAGAGCTCAAAAAAGACTTTGAATATCAAATGAGGGAGTTAGAAGAAAAACTGGAAAAAGAAATGAGAGAGATGCAGGAAAAACATGAAAATGAAGTCAGCAGCCTAGTCAAGGAAATCCAAAAAATTGCTGAAGAAAATAGTATGCTAAAAACCAGCTTAGGTCAAATGGATAAAACAGTTCAAAAAAGTTATTGAGCAGAAGTATGCTTTAAAAGGCAGAATTGGCCAGATGGAAAAAGAGATAAGAAAACTCTCTGAGGAGAACAAATCCTTTAGACAAGGAATAGAACTCAGGGAGATTGATGAATTAAAAGAAACCAGGACTCAATACTTCAAAACCAAAAAAATTGAAAAATTAGAAGAAAAGGTGAAATACCTCATTGAAAAAACAACTGATATGGAAAACAGACTTAGGAAAGACAATTTAAAAATTATTGGAATACCTGAAAGTCATGATCAGGAAAAGAGCCTTGACATCATTTTCAAAGAAATACTACAGGAAAATTGCCCTGATATTCTAGAAGCAGAGGACAAAATAGAAATGGAGAGAATCCACCAATCCCCTGGAGAAAGAGATCCCAAAAAACCAACCCCTAGGAATATTATAGCCAAATTCCAGAACTCCCAAGTCAAAAAGAAAACATTACAAGCAGCCAGAAGGACACAGTTCAAATATCGTGGAGCTGAAGTCAGGATCACACAGGACCTAGCAGCAACTACATTGGAAGCTCGTAGGGCTTAGAATATAATATACCGCAAGGCAAAAGAGCTTAGAATGCAGCCAAGCATCAACTACCCAGCAAGGCTGAATGTCCTCTTCCAGGGAAAAAGATGGACTTTCAATGAACCAGGGGAATTTCAAATGTTCCTGTTGGAATGGCCAGAGCTGAACAGAAGGTTTGATCTTCAGATACAGGACTCAGGTGAAGCATGGAGATTGGAGGAGGGGGGAAAATATGAGGGATTTGATGAACTGCATGTATTCCTGCATAGAAAAATGACATTGATGATACTCATATGAACCTTTTCAGTTAATAGAGCAGGTAGAGGGAGCTTTTATAGTTGAAGCACAGGAGAAAGCTGAATTTGAAGATAAAATATGGTGTAAAATGGAGTCAATAGAAAAAAGGGAAATGTAATGGAAGGAAAAAAAGGAGAGGGGGAATAGGCCAAGATATTTCATATAATAAGATTTTTCTTTAGTACAATGAGCTATTGCAATGATATGGAAGGGGGGAAGGCAAGGGGGAATGAGGGAATCTTCACTCTCATCAGAGGTGGTTAGGAGAGGAAATAGCATATATACTCAATGGAGTATAGGCATCTGGAGTAAGAAGGGGGGGAGACAGGGAGAAGGGGGGTGGATGTGAGTGATGGAGGAGAGGATGGACCATGGGGGAAGAATGGTCAGATATAACACATTTTCTTTTTTTACTTCTTGCAAGGAGCTGGGATTGGAAGGCCTGTCTGGGACCATAGGGCCAGGTGGATGCTGGGCCTAAGGGGTGGTATGGGGGCTCAGGGCCTCTGGGTCCCAGAGCCAGGGTGAAAGGAGAGAGAAAATATAGTACATGGTAGTGGAGAAATATGAAAGGAGGGAGTTGTGATCAGCAATGGCAAATATGGAAGCAACTTTTGTGATGGACTTATCATAAAGAATGTGATCCACCTGCAACAGAGTTCTTGGTGTTGGAACAAAGACTCAAGCACATTTATTATTATTATTATTATTATTATTTGGGAGGGGGGTGCAGGGCAAATGGGGCTGTGTGGCCTGCCTGGGGCCACATAGCAGGGTGATTGTTGTGTGTCTGAGGCCGGATTTGGACCCAGGTGCTCCTGGCTCAAGGGCCAATGCTCTGTCCGCCACTCAGCCACACCTACTATTATTACTATTTTATTTAATTTGGGTCTTTTATTTTTCTTTTTGTGGTTTTTGCAGGGCAGTGGGGTTCAGGTGGCTTGCATGTCACATGGCTGGGTGATTGTTGGGTGGACAGGGCCAGATGTGGGATTGGGTGCTCATGGCTCCAGGGCTGGTGCTCCGTCCATTGCGCCACCTGGCCATACCTACAATTATTACTATTATTATTTTTTAAATTTTAATTTTTTCTCTCCCCTTTACTTTATCGCTCAACTGAGTCTATATTTATGGACGGGTATTTGGTTTACTCTTAAACAAGAATATTTTATTAATGTATAAAAAGAACATTATTTGTACAAAATGAGAATAAATATTAAATAAAAAAATAAAAAATCAATGGGAAAAACCCCCCAAAGAATTTTGATTAGTGATTTTAGAGGAGAATTCTACATTATGGAGAATTTTAAAGGGCAATCAGTAGAATATAGGTACAGTAAGTTACATATATGGACATATGTCTATACATGAATTTATACATATATACACACTATATACACATACTATGCACACATATTTCAGAGATTTTTAAAAATCTTTTTTTAGGGGGGGTTTGCAAGGCAAACAGGGTTAAGTGGCTTGCCCAGGGCCACACAGTTAGGTAATTATTTTAGTGTCTGAGATGGGATTTGAACCCAGGTACTGCTGACTCCACAGCCAGTGCTTTATCCACTGTGCCACCTAGCCACCCCTGATTTTTTTAAATCTTAAGCAAAATTTTTGTACTTAATTTTATTAGTAAAATATGATTTTTGGTCAAATAGTGTTTGAATTTTTTAAAGCTATGTTAAACATGCTTAATAAATGTATGTTAATTTTTATGTTAAAAAGAGACATTTTCTAAGATGTTTAGGCTTCTTCCTGGAAGGATTTGCATGAACTGATGCAGAGTGAGATAGGCAGAACCAGAACATTGTACACCATAACAGCAACATGGAGGTGATGATCAATCTTAATGGACTTGCTCATTCCATCAGTGCAACAATCAGGGACAACTTTGGAGTATCTGCAGTGTTGAATACCATCTGTATCCAGAGAAAGACCTGTGGAGTTTGAACAAAGACTACTACCTTGAATTTAAAAAAAAAACAAACTAATCTTATTATGTAATTTTTCTATCTCTTATATTTTTTTCCTTTAAGGATATGATTTCTCTCTCAACACATTCAACTTTGATCAATGTAGACCATGGATACAATGTAAAGACTAACAGACTGCCTTCTGTGGGGAGTGGGGGGGGAGGGAAGTGAGATTAGAGGGAAAATTGTGAAATTCAAAAATAAATAAATAAATTTTAAAAATATATGTTTAGGCTTCTTGAACAAGTTTGATGCTGCAAGTTCTTTACCCAGTTGTTTCAGGGATTTGATTTCTATTTGATTAACCTATATACTCCTACTCCAAAACTGAAGGAATTTAAAAACAGACAGGTGAGAGATTTTAATTAGCGCTCCAAACAATACTTGGTCTTCAACCATTTGGAGGCAAAGAACAATTATGTGATTGATATAATAGATTAGTAAAATCATTCTACATGACATCTGCATTTTTCTTTTAAATGCAGAGGTTCAGTTTGAGAAGCAAGTTTAATTAAGTGGAAAGATAATTCATGATTAAATGAGATAATGAAATGCATGTTGGAAACAGGGTAGCAATTTGGCTAAAAATAAAATAACAGTCACAGTTTAGGTTTAATGGTGATAGAGAGAGCAGCCAAGAAGTAAAGTCAAAACTTTTCCTTTTCTATTTATGAAAAACAACAAACAACATGAGAACTTCTCTACTTTTTGTAAAAAAAAATGAAGGGCAACATCAGGTTTTCCCACATTTCTTTATCAGCTTCTCCAGAATTGTAGGCACCTGAGATATTTTGATGTCCATTATTAGATTTAGATTAAATGTTTGTTCTAACAGGACAAGCTAGCACTAGAGCATGTGGGATGTAGATTCTTTTGAATGCACCCACAGAATCCTAATGAACACAATTCTTCTGTCGGCAGAAATCTCTAGGATTGTAATCTGAGATTTACACAGAAGGAAAGAGACAAACCACACTTGTCTGACAGCTTAAAATCTTTCTTCCACCACTTTCTCCTCCTCCTCCTCTTCTTCTTCCTCCTTCTTCTTCTCCTTCCATTTTCTTTTTTCTTCTCCTCCTTCCTTCTCCTATTCTTCCTCCTCCTTCTTCTTCTCCTTCCATTTTCTTTTTTCTTCTCCTCCTCCATCCTCATCCTCCTCCTTCCTCCTCTTCCTCTTCCTCCTTCCTTTTCTTCTACTTCTTCTTCTTCTTCTCCTTCCATTTTCTTTTTTCTTCTCCATCCTCCTCCTCCTCTTCTCCTTCCTCTTTCTTTCTTTCTTTCTTTCTTTCTTTCTTTCTTCTTTTTTTTGGAATTGTTCAGTCATTTCAGGTATTTCAGGTTTTTGACTCTTTGTAACATCATCTGGGTTTTTCTTAGCAAGGATACTGGAGGGATTTGCTATTTCCTTCTCCAGCTCATTTTACAGATGAGGAAACTGAGACAGAGTTAAGTGACTTGCCCAGAATCACAAAGCTAGTAAGTATTCCAAGACCAAATGTGAATTTACAGAGAAGATACTCTCTCCATTATACCACCTAAATATCCTAGAGTTTTCTTTAGTATTCTGCAATTGCCTTATCTTTGCATCAAGTGTGAGATATTGGTCTAATCTAGGTTTCTTCCATACTAACCTCCAATTTTCCTAGCAGTTTTTATCAAAGAGAGAGTTTTTATCCCAATAGATGGACTCTTTGGGTTTGTCAAACAGCAGGTTACTATAATCATTTCCTGCTATTGCACTTAGTCTATTCCACTGGTCCACCACTCTATTTCTTAGCCAATACCAGACAGTTTTGATGACTGATGCTTTATAATATAATTTTAGATCTGGTAAGGCTAAGTCACCTTCTTTTGCACTTTTTATCGTTGAATCCCTGGAAATTCTTGACTTTTTATTTCTCTATATGAATTTACTTACAACTTTTTCTAACTCATTAAAGTAATTTGTTGGAATTTTAATTGGTAGGGCACTAAACAGGTAGTTCGGTTTTGGTAGAATTGAAATTTTTGTTATATTAGCTTGACCTATCCATGAGCAGTTGATGTTTGCCCAGTTATTTAAATCTGATTTTATTTGTGTGAGAAGTGTTTTGTAATTGTTTTCAAAAAGTTTCTGAGTCTGCCTTGGCAGGTAGACTCCCAGGTATTTTATATTGTCTGAGGTTACTTTGAGTGGGATTTCTCTTTCTAGCTCTTTCTGCTGTATCTTGCTAGTCATATATAGAAATGTTGAAGATTTATAAAGATTTATTTTATATACTGCTACTTTCCTAAAGTTGCTAATTATTTCCAGTAGTTTTTTGGATGATTTCTTGGGATTCTCTAGGTATACTATCATGTCATCTGCAGAGTGAGAGTTTTGTCTCTTCCTTCCCAATTCTAAGTCCTTTAATTTCTTTTTCTTCTCTTATTGCTGATGCTAACATTTCTAATATAATATTGAATAGTAGTGATGATAATGGACATCTTTGTTTCACCCCTGATCTTATTAGGAATGCCTCTAGGCTCTCCCTGTTGAATATAATGCTTGTTGATGGTTTCAGATATATACTGCTTATTATTCTAAGGAAGAGTCAATTTATTCCTACACTCTCTAGGGTTTTTAGTAGGAATGGGTGCTGTATTTTGTCAAAAACTTTTTTTCAGCATCTATTGATATAATCATATAATTTCTGATAGTTTTGTTGTTGATATAATTAATTATACTAATAGTTTTCCTAATAACCAACCCTGCATTTCTAGGATAAATCCTACCTGATCATAATGTATTATCCTAGTGATAACTTGTAGTAATCATTTTGCTCAGATTTTATTTAAGAGTTTTGCATCTATATTCATCAGGGAGAGAGGTCTATAATTTTCTTCCTCTGTTTTAACTCTTCTTGTTTAGGTATCAGTACCATATTGGTGTCATAGAAAGAGTTAGGCAGAGTTCCATCTTCCCCTATTTTTTCAATAGTTTATAGAGAATTGGAACCAATTGTTCCTTAAATGTTTGGTAGAAATCACTTGTGAATCCATCAAGCACTGGAGATTTTTTTCTTAGGGAGTTCAATGATGGGTTCTTGAATTTCTTTTTCTGAGATAGGGTTGTTTAGGTATTTAATCTCCTCTTCATTTAGCCCAGGCAATTTATATTTTTGTAAATATTCATCCACTTCACTTAGATTGTCAAATTTATTGGCATAGAGTTGGACAAAATAATTCTGAATTATTACTTTAATTTCCTCCTCATTGGTGGTGAGTTCACCTTTTTCATTTATGATACTAGCAATTTGGCTTTCTTCTTTCTTTTTTTTAAAATCAAATTGACCAGAGGTTTACCAATTTTATTTGTTTTTTTATAAAACCAACTCTTGGTTTTATTTATTAATTCAATAATTTTTGCTTTTGTTTTGTATTAATTTCTCCTTTAATTTTTAGTATTTCTAATTTGTTATTTAATTGGGGGGTTTTAATTTGTTCTTTCTCTATTTTTTAGTTGCATATTTAGTTCATTCATTTCCTCTTTCTCTAACTCATTCATATAATAAGATACAATATATCCCCTGACAGCCACTTTGTATGAATCCCATAGATTTTGGTATGCTGTTTCATTACTGTCATTATCTAGGATAAAATAATTAATTCTTTCTATAATTTGTTGTTTGATCCACTCATTCTTTAAAATGATGTTATCCAGTTTCCAATTAATTTTGGTTCTTTATCTCCCTGGCCCAATATTGCATATGATTTTTATTGCACTGTGATCTGAGAAAGATGTATTCACTATTTCTGCCATTCTGCAATTGATTATTATGTTTTTATGCTCTGATACATGGTCAATTTTTGTGTAAGTGCCATGTACTTCAGAAAAAAGGTATATTACTTTCTATCCCCATTCAATTTCCTCCATAAGTCTATCATATCTAGGTTTTCTAACAATCTATTTACTTCCTTAACTTCTTTCTTGTTTATTTTATTATTTGATTTATCTAAATCTGAGAGTGGGAGGTTGATATCTCCCACTAATAGAGTTTTGCTGTCTATGTCTTCCTGCCGTTCTTTCAACTTCTCCTCTAAGAATTTGGATGCTATCCCATTGGGTGCATACCTATTCAGTATTGAAATCACTTTATTGTCTATGGTACCTTTTAGGATAATATAGTTTCCTTCCTTATCTCTTTTAATGTGATCTATTTTTTGCAACTGCTTTGTCTGAGATAAGGATTGCTATCCCTGCTTTTTTTCACTTCAATTGAAGCTAAATATATTTTGCTCCAACCTTTTACCTTTACTTCATGTGTATCTCTGTGCTTTAAATGAGTTTGTTGTAAGCAGCATATTGTAGGATTCTGATTTTTAATCCAGTTTGCTATTCACTTATGTTTTAAGGGAGAGTTCATCCCATTTAAATTCAAAATTATAATTACTAACTCTTTATTGCCTTCTATGCTATCCTCCCTCTGTTTGTATTTTTCCCCTTTTCCCCTTTATCCATATTTCCCAGTATTTTGTTTCCGAATACCACCACCTTCAATGTGTTTGTCCTCCTATACCCACCTTGCTCCTTTCTTTTCTCTTTCCCTGTTTCCCCTTTTTCCTTCCCTTCTGTCTGTTAGTTCCCCTTTATCTTCCCCCCATCTCCATCACCCCTCCTCTTTTCCCCTTTTAATACTTGAAAGGAAAGATATTTTTTAAGTTAACTGAGTGTGTTTAAGTTAACTTTAAGCCAGGTTTGATGAGAGGAAGATTCAGGTGTTTCTCAACTCTTCCCTTCTTCCCCTCTATTACAATAGGTCTTTTGTACCTCTTAATGTAATGAGATTTACCCCATTCAATTCCCTCCATCCTCCTGTCTCCTTCCTGTCCACCTTTTTAAGGAGGAAGTGTTTTTAAATCATTCTATCTGAATTCTAGAAAATCCTGAGTATCTATCATTTCTGGCTAAGTATATTCTCTCTAATAGAGTTACAATTCTTAAGAATTATTAGAGTCTTTCTTCCAAGTAGGGTTATAGTGAGTTTCATCCCAATGGATAGAAGTCTCATGGATAAGTCACAAGTGTCCGTCACTTGTGTCTAGGTATATTGTCTCTATTAGAATTACAATTCTCAAGAGTTATGAGAATCTTTTTTCCTATGCTGGGATATAGCCATTTTCTACTTATTGGATAGCAGTTTTTTTCCTTTACCCCCCCGCCTTTTTTTAACCTTTTCATGTGTTTCTTGAACCTCCTGTTTGATGTCCAAATTTTCTATTTAGCTCCGCTCTTTTCATCAGGAATTTTTGGAATTCTTCCATTTCATTAAATGTCCATCTTTTCCCCTGAAAAAGAAGGCTCAGCTTTGCGGGATAGTGGATTTTTGGCTGTATTCCAAGCTCTTTTTCCCATGCTGGGATATAGCCAGTGCTACCACCAATGCCTTTGCTCCCTAGTTGACCTAAGATCTGCAGTTGACCAGGCTCTAGCCCTGCCCCTGATCAAGCCCATTCTGGTTCTCAGGCCCTCAGGCTCCCAGACTCCAGCCCCATCTCTAATCAGGCTAATCTGTGGCCAAATCAGGCTCCCAAACTCTCATGGATCCTGTGCTCCTGGCAGTCTGCCCTCTGCACCCAGACTCACCCATGATCTTGGAAGACAAATCCTGAGGTAGATGTTCTTCTCCTGGCTTTTCTTTCTGGGTTTTGTCAATTGAGTTTCTGTTAAGAGGTTTGTTTTATATTATTGATGAGGGAAGATCAGGAGACTTTAGAACTGTGCCTGTCTTTTCTCTGCCATCTTGGCTGGAAGTCCTTAAGCCAATACTCTTAACAAATGGTAACAAATTTTAATTATCCACTATGGTAATGCACATGTATATGCAAAAGACCATAGACAATCTCAAAAGCAATTTTAACTTTCCCCCTCCCCCTACTTTTAAAAGTATTTTTTTGTTCTTCTCTCCCAAATATAATCTTTTCCCTTCTCTCCCCAGCATGTCATCCTCCCTCCTCTCCCTCCCCATGAATTAAAAAGAAAGAGGGACAGGGGAAAGTTTAGCAAAACCAATCAAAACATCAACTAAATCTGACTATAGGCAAGAATCCACATTCATAATTCGTAGTTTTTTTCCCATGTCACTCCATCCCCACCTCTACAAAAAAGAAAGGTATATTTTTGTATCATTTAAGAGAAACTAGAAGGTGACTACATTTATAGGTTTTGAGATATGGTATATTATAGTCTTTTTTGTTTTCTTATCATCGTTTATAAATGACAATAATTATTTTTATTGCCTCCTCAGTTTCCTTTTAATAGCATTAAGATAGAAATAATCCTGGGACAAGTCACTATCCTATATTATTTTATATTTGATGTTGTGTGAACTATTGCTGAGGTGGTTAAAATAATTGCTTTTTGTAGTTGGATAAATATTAGGATATAAGTTTCTCCTCTGGAGGCTTGCTGAAAGCATCCTCAATTCGATTTCAGTTGCAGACAGAATTACTAGGTTGAAATATACTTTCTCTTGTTCCCACAAGATTTTTATTTCCTCTGCAGTCTATATGTTCACAGCATTTTGCTTCACACACATGGAGAGAGTATTAAAATCATTGTTTTTAAGTTTTTATGGATAAATATTATGTCTGGATAATTGTGGGCAATAGTTCAATCAATAATGATGCAGTTCAGTAGTCTTTTCATTGCATTATCCAGGATATTTTCATATTTATATTTATCATATGCTAACTTGTCCCATTTGTCCATGAAACATGATAGGAACTTCTGATGTAGTCAATCAATGCTAAATTTTTATGGACTTCAGTAATGTGTCAGAAAGTTTCCTTGTTTTAATAACTTTACTAAGTCCTTAAGGACAACTTTACAGTCTTTCTTTATTGGCAATGACCTTATCCTGAATCTCCATCTTCATATCTCTCTGTTTCTACAAACAGTACCACATGACACAATGATTTGTTCAGTGTAACTTTGGCGACATATTTTTGGCCAAGTTGACAAATTGAATTCATGTAGATGTCATTCAAGGAAAGTCTTTTCAGTCTATGATTGGATCTTAACTGTCACATGCTTAATGTCCAGACAGTTACATTTGACAAGTTCAGTATTTACATATCAACAGTCTTTCATAGTTAAGTAATACCTGCTCATTCCAGGTTCTTGTCTCTTCCTTCAACTCCTTTTCTTCCTCTTCTTCCTTTCTTCTTCTTCTTCTTCATCATAATAATTAATCATAACAATAATAATCCAAAACTCCCCAAAGAAAAGGAGAAACATTGAGGGGAACACAGAGTCTCCATGGTACTCAGGTAGATGATCATCTTTTGATTAATTGGTGCTGTTGAGAGATCTCAGAAGAGATGTGATTCTAAATAAAGGACTGACAGCAGTAGGAATAGACAACTACCATGAATTATCTTTCAATCACAGAAATTTTATAGCTTTTTTAGAATCTTAAAACTAGAAGGAATTCTAGAAGTTGTCTAATCCAACCCCCTGACCATATTGAGGGAGGTGAATTAATATCCTCAAGATCATATGGATATCCAGAAACAGAATTGGTAGTAGGGCCTGATGGCTTAATTCTCATGCTAATGTGTTTTCCACAGCCAGTTGAAGATTGCTTCTTTTCCCTCTCTATGAACCATGAGCAACTCTGTTTTGTTCCTGTGTATAGATTGTTATTCTACTTCCCAATGACCCCACTTAACATCTTTGTAATCTTTAGGACCAAAGTGCTCCTTCCTGGTTACATCTCTCCCTCCTGTTTAAACTTTCCTCATTAGAATGTAAACTCTTTAAATGAAAAAAAAGTTATCTTTGCTTATATACTTTTATGTCCAGTATTTAGTAAAGCATTTGACACATAAAATCTTAACGAATAATATTTTTTCATTCTCTTGATCATACTCTTGCCTTTTTTTTTTTAGGTTTTTGCAAGGCAAATGGGGTTAAGTGGCTTGCTCAAGGCCACACAGCTAGGTAATTATTAAGTGTCTGAGACTGAATTTGAACCCAGGTCTTCCTGACTCCAAGGCCGGTGCTTTATCCACTACACCACCTAGCCGCCCTCTCTTGCCTTTCTAAGGATGTCTTCTCTAACAATTGTCTTGTGTATGATTTATTGTTAGAAGCTAAGTTAAAGCTAAATTCATAATGCTAGGTAGTTGTTTGGGTTATTATTATTGATATATGATAATTTATCTAATTGTCTATGACTCCATTTACTCCACCATAACCCAAAATATTTTAATGCTTTATAGTTAATAAATATATATTCCTATTTTCTTTTTTAATTTTAAAAATATGTTTTATTGATGCCTTTTGTCATCACGGTCATTTCTGGAGGCCAAAAACCCTCCTCTGTTTTGGGATTAGAACTTCCTTTGTAACAAAGAAAATATTTGATCAAAAACATCTGACATAATGACTGACTCTAACAATATGAACAACATTCTGCCCTGCTTCTCTGAGAAGAATAGATTTCAATTTTTGTTCTCTGGGACCTTTTCAAAAAATCTTTTTGATGCCTTTTGCTTTTATTTATTTCCAAATGTATTCTTTTCCCTGAAATCTAGTGATCTTTCTCTTATAACAAAGATTTTTTAAAAGTAGAAAACCAACTGTAAGAAGAGTGATGTGGTCCCAACCTTTTCCCTCTCAGTGTAGAATGCAATCAAGGTGTTAAAATCCAGTCAACATTTGTCTCTGAGAAATTAGATTGAAGCCTGACCATTGAATTGGGGGGGGGGGGGGGATGACCTACCCTTGGAACTTTAACTAAGGCAAGAAACTATCAAAATCTTCACTTGGAAGAATAATTTGTAGAGGAGATCCCTGCAGGGGGAGAAGGAGGGGATTTTTTTTTCTCCTTATTGCCCCTCTTCTCTTCAGCCACTATAGAGATGGCAGTTTTCTCATTTTGAGACTATTCAAGGCATGGTTAACAGTATATTGATTCATATTTCAGATAGACACAGATACAGAGAAGCAAGTATAGAACATATTTTCTAGAAGCCAAGAACAGAAGTTATTTCCAGTATCAGGACCTCTGACTACAAAGGAGAGAACTCAAGGGAATTGGACTCAAGAGAATTATCCCTGATAATCAAGAGTTAGGGTCCAGAAAGGATCTCATGAGTAAAAACACCAAGGAATTCCTGGAGTTACCCTGTGAGTTACCCTGATCATGTATAGTCCCTATGTATATAATCTCTACCATGATACTCTAAATTTAAACACAGTCTTCCTACAGAAGCTGTATTTTTGTGAGTTTATGGCAGAGATGTTTTAGTTCTTAATGTACCATCTTATTCAGTGCTTTTATTAAGAGTTAATTATGCCTACTGGCTAACACTAATTAGGAAACCCACTGAGGTTGGGGTGGGGGGTGTTCCATGAGCTAATTTTGAAAGAGTAGCCCCAGAGTGTGCTTTTAAATTTCAATATGGGGCAGCTAGGTGGCACAGTGGATAAAGCACTGGCCCTGGAGTCAGGAGTACCTGGGTTCAAATCTGGTCTCAGACACTTAATAATTATCTAGCTGCTGGCCTTGGGCAAGCCACTTAACCCCATTTTCCTTGCCAAAAAACCTAAAAGTGGAGTATGCTAAAGGCAGTGCTACACTACCCATCCATATTCATAATTGTTCATTTCTTTAAAGAAGGGAGGGAAGTACATTTTCTCTTCTTCAGGGCTAAATGTTTTCCTTATAAATGATAAAATATAAAATTTTGTTTTATAATTCTTTGTTTACATTGTTGCTGTCATTGTGTTATTGATTTTGCTTCACTTTGCATCAGTTCATTTGTCTTCCCATGTTTCTTTGTATTCCTCATATTTACTGTTTCTTGCTTCACTAACATTTTCAAAGAAAAATTTTATGGTATGACTGTCACATATATGGGTAATAACTGTCAAGAAACCCTTATTGTCAAAGTTTAGAAGTCTCAAGTTCAGAAGATTTAGAATAAGTGTAAGAGGAGCTTATGACCATTACCATCAAAGCATTCTACACAAATTACTTAACTTTGCTGCTATTTTCTTGTGTATCGTGGAAATATTGATACATGGAGAGAGAATTAGAAATTTAGGAAATATCCTTGATTTGGAGTTAGGTTTATATTCCAGTGTTTTCCTCCTCTGTGATCTTGGGCCAAGTTTCCTCATCTAAGAGTTTACTCATTTGTAAAATGGATATAATAGTGCTGTGGTTTTATCTCTGTGAAAGATTTCCAGCACATTTTATGAAACTAATCTTAGAGAGTGGCCAAGAACAGTAGTGTCAAACCCAACCAGGAATGGAGTCTCTAAACCATACCTAAGAATCCTTGCTGACCCATCTGGACTTGGAAAACAACATATTTCAATTATCTGTTTTATTTATTTTTTATTTACTTTGTTTTATATTTCTAAATACATTTTAGTCTGGTTCCAGAATCATTGGATACTATGCTGGGCCTCATGTGACATATTTGCCATCTCTAGTCTAGGGCACTGGGAACTTGACTGTTTTTCTCAGGTTTGAACTAATACTTCTACAATATCTGTTTTCACAGGGTTGTTGTAAGAAAAACATTTGATGAGTTTTCAAGTACTATAGAAATGGATTATTATTCATTACTCATCTACTTCAGAGAAGAAATTCAGGAAGATGAATTAATGATGGTTTTGAAGTAGTAGGCAGCAGCAATTACTACAAACATACATACTGAAACTTGAGATGATAGTCTACATTGTCCCCTTGGTTTTTAAAATGCATTGCTCCTTTCCCCACCCAATTTGACTACATTTTAATGACAACTGTAGAGGTTCTTGTAGAATTTGCACAAGCAGATTTGACTTCTACAAGTGGGAAGGTTTCATTTTCTAAGGTAGCCCCTCTATTCTCTATATGCAGTATGCTTATATTTAATGAGTTGTCAGGTTAATTTCCATTTAAGTAAACAAATTAATTTGCATGAACTATTAATACCAATTATTAACACTTTTTATTTTGCTTGTTTCAGCAGTCTCTGCATGACACCCCAACTGAATGAAAATTGATTTTACCAGGTTTGGCAACACTGCAGCATTTTGTAACCTTTGTAAGGAGACTTATTTGGAAGATTGTGTTTAATTATGCTTTGCTTGTTTTCATCCCTATACACTGATGGGTGGCAGATATATTGCAATTGACAGTTTGATGTATATTAATCTCCTGGTCTCCAATGCTGCCCTTGATGTTTGTCATTTAAGGAGACCTTAATAGATCTGTCATAATACATTGGTACCTACTCTATAATTTTCGACTTTGTATAGTTAGAGCTAGAAGGGATGAAAAGCATAAACCTAACTATGGAGTGTTGTCTGACACTTTTTCCTTAGGATAAAAATATATATAGGATCTTGTATGGTTTCAATCATTTTCAACTCTTTTTTTCCAGCCTATGTTATAGTTGCATAACTGAGGTAAACAAGATTAAGTAACTTGCCCAGGATCACACAACTTTGTCTGAGACCAGATTTGAACTCAGAAAGTTCAGTCTTCCTGACTGGAGACCAGTAGACTATTAACTCTGCCACCTAGTTGCACTATGTAGAATATGATGAAAATTTAAGGTGCTTTGGGTTTTTTTTTCTTTAGCTTTTGCAAGGCATTGGGGTTAAGTTACTTGCCCAAGGTCACACAACTAGGTAATTATTATGTATATGAGGCTGGATTTGAACTCAGGTCCTCCTGACTCAGGGCCTGGACTCTGTCCACTACACTACCTAACTGCCCCAAAAGTATTTCTTTAAAAATTGGTTGGGTTTAAAATTTGTTACATTTAGATAATATTTAAAGTACTTCAGCACTATAGAAACTGGTTAACAAAAATAATTAGTTCAACAAAGAAGTTACCTAATGGTATACTTCTCACCTTGCTCTTCTTTCACCAAATACATTCCTCCTAGCCCCAGCTTGTTTTTTCTTGCCTGACCAGAAGTTCTTTCAAAGTACCCTAAGGTCTCTAGCTCTCTCTCTCATGGGATATATCTAAGGTCTTTCTGCCATAGATTTGTGGAAATATTTCAACAAGGGGCTGGTGATAGTGTTTATTTGAAATTATATTTAGTATCATTTGCCCACAGTACCTTACTATATTCCTTTAAGCCCAAATTGCTAGCTCTGAAACAGCCAGAGAACCAACATAAATAGCCCAAAGTGACATAGTTAATTTTTCCCAAGATCATACAGTGAATTTGCAGTAGATCCAGGAATAAAACTCAGGCATTCTAACTTTCCAATACAACACTATACTGATAATTAAAGAGTTTGGGATTCAAAATATTCTTGTAATGAGACAATCACAGCTAGATTCAAATTTGTTGTGGGAAAGTCCAACTGACTTCAAGTTTATTACTTTTTAACAGTTGACCAGGACTTTTTAATACTAATTAAAGCATTAAAAAAATCCTCTTTCTGCTTAGTTCCTCACCATGAGGGATATTTGTGAAAACCTGCTTCAGTTTCCTTTAAAGGTATAGATAGTACTTCTACAATAGAGATTGGGGATCACAGGTCTGCAAATAAAACATAGAAGGTAAGCTTTTAAAAATATGTTGCTCCCCCCCTTTTTATTATAAAAGATTGTTTCCCAAAGGGAGGGAGGAAAGAATAGAATTGGGCATGCAATTGAATGAAAGCAAAATATAAAAAAGTATATTTTTTAAATAAAATAAATTAAAACTTTAAATGGCAATGGCTATGTTGGAGATCTTTCTGCAGTTTTTTTTTAAATTACATCAGTTTTATCCTGTCATTATTTGAGTTTCCACCAATAAATAATGACTTGGCATCATTCTCCCTTTCATTGGTGTGAGACTTTGAAGTTAAGTGTTGGTAGGAAATATTTTGTGTTTTCACATTTTTTACTATGGGATATTTTGTGAGAAAACAAAGTGAATAGACATAAAGAAAGAGGTTAGAGAGGTGGCAGCACAGCATGCCTATGCTTTTCCTCTGGGCTTAGGCCTTTTCTGAACTTAGATTTCAAAACATTACCTATTAATATGCAGTTCTAAGTGGATCTTTTGGCTCAGGTATGGAAACATCTGTGAATAAAAATGTTTTTGCGTATGTTAATGTTATTTAATCAAATCTTAAGAAACTAAAATCTTCCACCTATGATAAAGGATGATAAAATTCAATGCTGGCACAATTGTGGAAAAACAGCCATTCACAGCTTTTGGAACTGTAAATTTGTTCAATCTTTTTTCAAAAGCAATACTTTTTAATTCAGTGTTTCCCATTCCTAGTTTTATACCAAGGGTGGAGAACCTTTTTTTTCTGCCAAAGGCCATTTGGTTATTTATAGCATCATTTGCAAGGCTATACAAAATTATCTGCTTAAAATTTAGCCTTACTTGATATTTGGTCAAATATTTAATTAATTCATCCATAAAAAGTTCCTAGATTCATTGAATTTTGAGTCCTGCCTGCGATTGCCATTGCAGTGCCAGAGCAAATGACTGCAAAGATCTGCTGGCCAGATGTTCTAGCCCCTGGTTTATACCTAAGGAAGTCATATGGGGGAGGGGTAGAGAAAGCAATTTATATAGACAAAAATATCCCTAGAAGCACTGTTTAGTAATAGCATAGAATAATAATAGCATAAACTGAAAAATAAACCTAGCCCCTTCCTACCTTTCCAATCTTTGGACAACACATATTCTTTAATACTGTGACACTGGTCTCTTCTGTTCCACAAATAAGACATTCCATCTTTCAATTCCAAACATTTTCTTTAACTGTCCCCAATGCCAAAAATGCTCTCATCCTTGGCTTTTTTTTAATGTAACACCAAAAATAAAACTTGAAGACTTTCCCAGCCCCTTCCTAATTCTAGAGCTTTTCCTTGACTGATTATCTCCCATTTTATCCTATATACAGATTGCTTTTGTACTTATTTATTTGCATATTGTCTCCCTCATTAGATTGTGAGCTCCTTGAGGGCAGTTACTTTCTTTTGCCTCTTTGTACCCACTGTTTAGATGTTTAATACTTATTGAATGATTAAGACATAACTAAAAAATAATATGAATATGATAAAAATACCATTGTATACTAAAAATTAATTCACAAAAAGAGTAGAAGAAGCTGGTAGAATCAAAAAGAATATCATACATAATGATTACATATACACATATACATATAAGAATAATACTACTAATAGGAAAACCCAGTCAAGTATACAAAGAAATTGATGAGACCCATAAACAAGCAGGATGACTTTATTCTAAAGCTATTGTGCTTGCCTTTTGCTTTATTGTCCTGTTTTTCTACTAAGTAATTTATAGAAAACAGGAGTTATCTCTATGCATAATCACTTTTTTGTTTTGTTTTGTTGTCTTTCTTTTTATTTACTTTTGAATTCTTCTACTTAACTAAATTCATTTAAATAAAATATATTTGGGGTGGAAAAGATCCTCTTTTAATTCCTCTTCATGGCATGGAATCTGGGTTCTTGTAGCCTAGGGCAGTGGAACACAAACTTGGTAATATTCATTAAGCTAGAAGAGTTCTGAGTTCAGGATGGTCCATTTGTCATCTAAAGACCAGTCTATTTAATTTTGGGGACTATCATCAGAAGGTTGACCTCCAGATAAAGGGGGCTTCTGAGGGAAGAAGGGGAAGGGATGACAACAACTTAGAAAGATTGTGATATGTATCTGTGGAGGAAATATTATCCATCAATCAAATCATAGATCCTTGAAAGAAATATAGTTAAGGTGCTAAAGGCAGAACCCATTCAAACCATACCTATTAAATATTTATTATTTTTATTTAAAGTAGCATTCATTGTTATCCTTGATCATCTAAGACTGAACTTATCTGAACACCTAACAGTTATAGTCCTTGCCTAAGAAATTTAATACTTATACCCTGTCGAGAGATAGTTCTAACTTACAGCTAATCTTCCTGAAAGGTTTTCCTGATCCAAAGGAGATGCAATTGCTTATTCTAAGTTTTAGAGAGAATATTAAAGTAAGAAATAAACAGGATAGCTTTTATTTGGCAAATATTCAATTGGACTTTTTCCCTTGAGTTTTTCTTATTGTGATGCTTGCATAGCCATTTCTTTTTTTTATTGTTTTCAGATAGGATTTATTTTCTCTCGGGACAAATCTCAACACAATCTTGGTCACTCAATGATAACAATAGTAATAATGATAAGGGCAAAAGTGTTTAGTAGCATGATAGAGATGATACAAACCAAAAGCTGGTTTAAAACTTAAAAATTTTCCAAGAGCCTTTGCAACTCTTACAGTTTACGGTTCATTATGGTTTTTAAGATATTTCAAGCTAAGGTCCTAAGGGCAAGACAGTAATAATCTTCAAGCATAAGCTAGAAATCCAAATGTTCCTTCTAGTTTATGAGGATATCTTTTATTTTGTAAACTTACTATCTTGTGGTTAATAAGACTTTTTTCTGATCAATGCAAGGTCCATTGTATGTTTGGCTGGTCTCCAAATCTCCCCTTCCATGCAGTGAGATAACATGTCTGCTCTTTTTTATTCTGAAATGGATGTGAGGTTTCAAGTAGTGGTTATGTGGGAGGTGGCAATTCAATTGAGGTTCCATGTAAGACCAGTGACTTATTTACCATTTTTGATTTATTGAAATGCACAAATTGCCAGGGCTTTTGGGCTCTCATCCAATCAAACAACTTATGTTTCTATAAATAATATCAACTCTGGGACTCTTAAGTGAATTAGGCCATGGACTGATTAAAGTGCCCTATATTCTGAAAGTCAATAGCTTCAAGCAATTTGGTATTTAATTTTATGTGAAACATTAATACCGACAAAGTCAAATTAAATAAATATTTATTAAGAACCTACTATGTGCAAATCTACAGTTATCTTATTCAAATTTTGACTTCAGATTCCCTAGAATTATAGATGAGCACTTATTTTCAATTGATCATAGAGTATAGTCCTCCACTGACTGATGTAAAGTATTTAATATCAATCTTATAAGCTTTTAACTATGGTATAGTGCTCCCTTGTGTATATTATCTGTGTGCTTTATGGTAAAGACCAAAAGATTAGTGTTCACAGCATGGTAGAATAATTAGCAAATTTATGATAAAAGGATCTAGAATGTGGGGACTGAGGCATTCAGATACTTTATCATTCAATTGAGGGCACCAATGACTAATTGAAAACAAATATTTTTATCTTATTTTATTTTATTTCTTTATTAAACAAAGAAAGGCAGTATAATGGGAAGAGGAGCCAGTCTTGGAGTTTAGAATATCTTAGTTCAGGTCTTGTCCCTTGCACATACTAGCTGTGTGACCAGCTATCAATTAACTTTTCAATCCCCAGAAAGCTCTCTAAGACTATAAACTGCAGATCTGAATCACTGGAGGGAATTCCTATGCTGGGAGTTCTTTATCCCTATGAAGTCACAGATCAACATTTTTTGAAAAATTTTTAAAATTTTGATAAAAGTAAGACTTAGAATAACATCTAGGTTATTAATTTGAATGTACTGCAATTAGGACCATATCTATATAGAGAAGATATATGTATATATATATATATATATATATATATATATATATATTTAAACTAATAATGCTAGTCATTAAAAGGTAAGTTTATCATTAAATTAGGGATTAGACAATTTGTACTGTAAAAATTCTGCTTTGAATTCAGGGAAGATCATCATGAAGGATGCAAGAGAAGAGGAGGCAAAGCAGGGTATCCTGAATCAGAAATCTATAGCCACTATACAGATACACACACACACACACACACACACACACACACACACACACACACACACATATATATATATATATATATATATATGCATGAGTATATGTGTATTGTGTATTGGTACACATATATTTTTTTTCTAAAAAGATATCAGGCAGTTGCAAACCAGAAAACCTGCTTTACTGCTCAGGAAAGTACCCTTGCATTTGTAATAATTGTGGGCATTCAAACAATCTGAGATTTCATATAAAACAGAGATGTCAAACATATGGTCCTTGTAGTCAACAAGACTCCTAAGTGTTCCACTCCCTGAACCTGATTAAAATGTAATTGGGAAACAATTAAATAAAAATATAATAAACATAGATAATATTACATTTTAAAACTAATATGAGGTCTTCAGAGATCTTTTATACAAATGAATGACTCTTGTTTCTATTTGATAGATGGCTGTAATGTGAACACAACCATTCACTAACTCCGTAGGTCAATCTCAGGGAATTAAGTGAAGCCCTAGGAGTGACTTGCCCAGGGTACAATCTAGGTGGCATAGTGGATAAAACACCAGCCCGGGAGTCAGGAGTACCTGGGTTCAAATCAGGTCTCAGACACTTAATAATTACCTAGCTGTGTGGCCTTGGGCAAGCCACTTAACCCTGTTTGCCTTGCAAAAACCTAATAAATAAACAAACAAACAAATAAACAAACAAATGAATAAATGAATACATGAATGAATGAATATATAAATGAACAAGCAAACAAATAGATAAATAGATAAATAAACAAACAAATAAATAAATGAACAAATAAATGAATGAATGAATAAATAAATTAATTAATTAATAGACAAATAAATAAATGATTAAAGGGTCTTTCTGACTCTAAGCCCAGAAATCTTCTCACTGGGCAACACTGTTAAAGTAGGAGGTGCTTAATGAATGTCTGATTGATCATCCTGCTATATCTGGAAGGGACATCAAAGTCTATTTTGTAGGGGCGGCTAGGTGGCATAGTGGATAAAGGACCAGCCTTGGAGTCAGGAGTACCTGGGTTCAAATCAGGTCTCAGACACTTAATAATTACCTAGCTGTGTGGCCTTGGGCAAGCCACTTAACTCTATTTGCCTTGCAAAAACCTAAAAAATAAAAAGTTGATTTGGTCCAGTCTTTCAATTTTACAAATAAAAAAACTGAGTCATAAGCAGGTGATGTGACTGTCCATAGTCACACAGGTAGTATGTATCAGTGTAGATTTTAAACTGAGGTCCTGTGACTCTCCAATAAAGGCCTTTTCCAAAATACCATGCTGCAAAATGTATCACAGAATGCCAATCACAATGCATAATTTATGATCTCTATCAATAATCTCTTTTGGCAGGGGCAGCTAGGTGGCACAGTGGATAGAGCACTGGCCCTAGAGTCAAAAGGACCTGAGTTCAAATGTGACCTCAGAGACTTAATAATTGCCTAGCTGTGTGACCCTGGGCAAGTCACTTAACTCTGTTGCCTTAAATAAATAAAAATTTTTAAAAAGAATATCTTTTGGAAATAGCATTGTGAGTTGATCAACTCTAATGGATGCACTCCTCTCAGCAGTTCATAGAGCTAGAATAACCGTGGGAGACTTGTTATGGACAATGCTATTTACATCCAGAGGAAGAAAAACAAAACAAAACTAAAACAGCAACAGCAAAAAATACTTATAGAATCTGAATGGACACTATGTTCACTTTTTAAAAATTTCTCTTACAATTTCCCCCCCAACTCACAGTTTTCTTTCTTTTCCTTTCTCCCAATTCCTCATACAGAAAATGACTAATCTGTAAACATGTTAAATACCAGTGTTTATGTACAATACTAAGGGAAGGAGGATGGAAAGGGAAGGTGGAAGGATATTATGTAACTTATAAATATGCATATACATGTGGATGAATGTTGAAAAACTTTCATAACATGTAATTGGAAAAATAAAATAAAATATCAATTAAAAAAAAACAAAAACAAACAAACAAAAAAGAACGTCTATTGGATGCTCTTACAGATTCAGAGCTTGGCAAATGGCACAACTCCCTTTCTGTATTTCTGTCATTGGTTTCATAAAACATTAACTGCTTCCAAGCCTGCCCAGTTAGGCAGCAGTTGCCCAGATGCAACTCTTCTTTTCCTCAGTTCTTTCCATCTTGGGAGTAGTGGAGGAGGGAAGTGGGGAGATGACTCAGATTTGGGGATTATATTTCAGTAGTAGGCCTTAGTTGTCTCTGCAGACAGGTTGCTGCTTCCCCAATTACCTTTATGGGCCCTTGAGCTGCCAGGTTGTGAAATGTTGAAACACTCCCCAAATTTAAAATAGCTTGTGTTTTGCCTTCCCTGAGCAAGCTTGGTTTTGTTTTGTTTTCAGTCCAAAGCATGCACTTACTTGGCTTGAGCTGTTCTGTTTTCCTCTGCATCCTGAGTAGTTTCAGTGGGGCCTCTTTGGTTGCAGGGTGGATGATTAATGCCAGTCTTTCCTCAATGAACCCTTGGTATGCCTAGACTGTGAGGTAATTGTTACTTCTCATTATGCTTTTAAGCCAAATGAAAATTTTGTTTAAAAAAGAAATTGCTCCTTTTCATGTCTACTGAGACAGTACTGAGTTTGTTTTCTTGACCTCCAAATGATGAAGTTCACAATTAGATAGTTCAGTAACTTTGAAAAACTTTGTAAGTACCATTCTTTGCATATAATGAGGAGATCTAAGAAGTATGAGCTGAAAGAACTGAGTATGTATTAAATGTATTAAAGTGAGAGGGTGTGTGTGTGTGTGTGTGTGTGTGTGTGTGTGTGTGTGTGTGTGTAGAATGAAACTTTTTTTAAAGTTTCCACGAATATTCCATATTCATGATGCTTAAAACAGCTCTGATTTCACACATGGGGTTAGGGATATAGCATCATCTCTACCAGTATAGACTAGAACCTGTCACCTTAGTAGGTGAGTGCTAGGTCAAGTATAATGTCTTGGATCCACAGTAGATTATAAATTCCTTGAGGGCAGGGACTGCTTCCTTGATATCCTTTGTCTTCCTGTCTCTCTATCATCTAACACAGTACCTGTCTAAGTAGTTACTTGTGAAATATTTTAGCATTGAATCAAATAACCTAACATAGCTCCTGGAAGACCAAAAGGAGAACCAGGAATAATCCCATAAAAACTGGCTCTTCAAAAGTAGTCCCATAACATCATGTGGTAGAAGTAAACAAGTTGGTTTGTTATCAAGAGAGCTGGATCAATTCAGTTAGGAAGGCAAGAGAGGTGACAAATTCTTGTAGGGATCTGTGAGACAGTGCAAATCTACTAAGCCCAATATAATTCTATAAATCATGATTGAAGTCCTACAATATACAAAGGAGGCAACTAGAAGATATAGTAGATAGAGTACAGGGTCTGAAGTTAGGAAGACCTAAGTTCAAATCCAACTTCATACACTTACTGTGCAAGTTACTTAACCCTATTTACTTCAGTTTTTTTTTACCTTATGGTGATGAATTTACCTCATCTATCCACAGAATATAAGAGGAGATTGTTAGTTTATGTATGTATATATATATATATATATATATATATATATATATATATATAAGAATTGACCCCAACCTGATCAAACCTGAAATTAGATCTGGCTTGTTCCATCTGGTCAAGAGTTGACCTAGAGTATGACCTCTGCAAATGCACCTGCTCGATGAAGTATAATTAAGTATAATTAGTATAATGACCAAGATGGAAAAGCATAATAGAGAGAGTAGTATGGGGGTGAGTGTATTGATTAGATTGTAACCCTCACCAATGACTAACTTGAAGGGGAGGAGTGAGTCTCCCCCTTTTTTTGACATAACTCTTTCTATGGTTTATTTATTGCATTTTATTACAATAATCTTGTTCTGAAAGTACAAGAAACCAATGAGATGAGAGGGGAAAAAGTGTGCTTTAGTCTGTGTTTAGAGTCCAGTGGATAGAGCACTGGCCCTGTCTCTGGGGTGAGTTGTCTTCTTTATCATAAGTCCATCAGAGAAGTTGCTCCAATATCTTTTCCCACAGTTGTTATTACTAGCTGTATTTCCCTCCATTCTATTCCTCCCCACTCTCATTCTATTCTCCCTCTCTCCTTTCATCCTATCTCTGCTCAGAAGTGTGTTGTATCTGAGTACCCTCTCCCATGATCTTCTCTTTTTTTATCACCTACTCCCCATTCCCCTCCCTATCTCCCTTATCCCATCCCTTTCCTGTCATTTTTCTCTAGGGTAAAATAAATTTCTATACTCTATTAAGTGTGTGTGTTATTTCTGATAAGAATGAAGATTACTCATTCCCCCTTGCCTTCCCCCTTTCTACTCCACTGCAAAAGCTTTTTCTTGACTCTTTTATGTAAAACATCTAAGCCAATTCTACCTCTCCTTTCCCTTCCTCCCAGTACTTTCCTTTATGACCCATTGATATGGGTCATATATATATATTATTATTATTATACCATTATACCATTATTATACCATTATTATACCATTATATTCAACTCCCTCCTTGCCTATTCTCTTTCTAATTGCTCTTAAAATGAGATTGATGAGTTATCAGTATCTTCTTCCTATGCAGTAATACACACAGTTCAGTATCATTAAGTTCCTCATAATTAGTCCTCTATGCTTCACCTGAGTCCTGTACTTGAAGATTAGTTCTGGTCATTTCAACAGGAAAGTTTGAAAGTCCCCTGTTTCATTGAAAGTCCATCTTTTCCCTGAAAGAGGATGTTCAATTTTGCTGGTAGTTGATTCCTGGTCATAAACTAAACTCTTTTGCCTTCTAGAATATCATATTCCAAGTTCTATGAGTCCTTAATGTAGGCACTGTCAAATCCTGTGTAATCTTGACTGTAGAGTCATGGTAATTGAATTGTTTCATTTTGGCTGCTTGTAATATTTTTTTTCCATGACTTGGGAGTTTTGGAATTTGTCCTAATATTCTGGGGAGTTTTTCTTTTGGTCTCTTTCAGGAGGTGATCAGTGGATTCCCTCAATTTCTATTTTACCCTCTGCTTCCAGTATCTCGGAGAAATTTTGCAGCATTATTTCTTGAAAAATGAAGTCAAGGCCCTCTTCCTGGTCAAGACTTTCAGGTAACCCAATAATTTTTAAATTATCTCTTCTAGATCTGTTTTCTAGGTCAGTTGTTTTTCCAATGAAATATTCCACATTTTCTTCTAATTTTTTGTTCTTTTGGTATTGTTTCAATTGTCTCTTGATTTCTCACAGTCGTCACCTTCCTTTAGCTCCATTTTATATTTGAAGAAGTTAATTTTCTTCAGAGAACTTTTTTTATCTCCTTTTCCAGCTGGTCAATTATGCCTTTTAAGGCATTCTTCTCCTCATTTGCCTTTTGGGTTACTTTTTCCAATTGCCCTAAACTGGTTTTTAATATGTTATTTTTTCAGTATTTTTTGTATTTCTTTCACTAAACTGCTGACTTGTTCTCATGCATTGCTTTCATGTCTCTTCCCAAATTTTTCCTCTATCTCCCTTACTTGTTTTCAAAGTCTTTTCTGAGCCCATTCATAGCCTGATCCCATTTCCTATTTCTCTTAGAGGCTTTGGATACAGAAACTTTTCATCTTCTGAGTGTATATTTTGATCCAAAGTAATTTTCTATGGCCAGGTTCTTCTTTTTCTGTTGTTTGCTCATTTCCTCAGCCTAGGACTGATTTACCATACTTCCAAGGCTTTGGAGGGTTTGGGGGATACCCCACAGGGATTAATTCCTTCCAAGTCTTATGAGAGACTCTGACTGCTCTCTTGTGCTCTGGTCTGTGGATGACTACAAACCCTCCCCTCTGCCCTGAAGCTGTGAAAAGGATTCCTGCTCCTCTGGGATAGTATGAGGACCCAGATTGAGACCTGAATCTGAGTATGGGCAAACAGCAGAGTCCTGCTCCAAGAATAGCAGAGAAACTTCTGCAATCTCTCCCCACCCCCTTACTTTCTGAGGGCTGAGTGCTCTAGAAGTGTTGGGTGGCTCCATAGGTTCCCGCCACAGATTCCCACCACAGGATTGCTCTGAGGTTGGTGTTGGCTGGTGCTCCATGCTCACTCTGTCGCAACAGAGTACTTTCACCACCTCTTCAAGTTGTCACTGACATTTCCTGGGCCAAGAGGTCTGGAAACCTCCTGCTCTGCTACTGACTAAAGCATCCCCAGGGACCCGGGTGCCCTGCAGGCTGTTCCTGGAAGGCTGGAGCTGATTTATTTTAATAACTCTGGACTAAGTATTTATAATTATGAGTCACTAATAACAGGTCATAAAGAGTTAGACACAACTGAACAATTAACACAAAATATGTGTGTGTGTGTGTATATGTTATGTGTGTGTGTGTATGTGATAGAAAATTGGTTTTGAAGCCTAGAAGACCTGAGTTCAAATCTTGACTTTGTCACATATAGCCTGTGTGACTCTGGGCAAGTTATAGCCTCTCAATTCTATAAGTTTTCTGCAGTGGTAGAGGTAATTTCTTTACCTGAGAGTTACCTATACCAACAAAATCACAGATCAAACTCATATCCCCACAGATATACATATATGTATTATATATGTAAACACACATGCTAACTGTCCTACGATATGTCTCTTTTACAGAACCTTCTCCCCAGGCAGAGATACAGGAACTTTCCTCAACACAGGGGAAGTAACAAGGAAGAAGAGGGATTTTCTATATTTATGGAGCTTATAGTTTTGTTAGAGAGATAATGGGAGAGTTGCAGCTGATGAACTAGCATCTCAGGTTAAGGGAACTAAGTGAACAGATGTGGAAGCAGGAAATCTCAGGCTGAGTTCAGGTAACAACAAATATCCCAGCTTGACTGGAACATAGCATGCTTTTTAAAGCAAGTCAAGTCATGGGAGATAGAGTGGGTTGGGAATAAGTGATTGAAGGCCTTATTTACAAGTTTGGAATATATGACAGTTTGGAATATATGCCAGAAGTAATGGATAGTCGATGAAGGTTTTTGAATAAAGGGTTTACATTACCCAAGCTATACTTTAGGAAGATTAATCTGGCAGCTTGTAAGACTGATTGAAGTGGGAAGAGGATGGATGTTGAGGACTCTTGATATATGATTTAGGCCACATGAGAGGTAACCAGGGTAAAGAATTGAAGTGGACTAAATTTAAAACTGGTGACATGGGCAAACTCTAATAATGTCCAAGGTGAATCTGTGAAAACTGGTTTGACTGGTACAGCTTCAGCCTCCCAGATGCATTAGGGTGAGGCTAATAAATCTATAGAGTGGGCATTATCCTACCCACCCTCTCACCCCCCAGCCTCTTTCTGGATGGCAGCTGGAAAATTAAATTCCCTGGTACCCTTGCCCCTCATTCCTCACTTCTTTATCTCGCAGCTTAGAAAATGCCTTCATTATATTGACATACTCCCCTATGGATATGTAATGAATAAAAAGGTTCGAGAGAGATAGTTTTTGGATAATTTAATCATTTTTATTAATAAGGTCAGTAGATAATAAAAGTATAATCATTTGGCCGGGTCTCTCAGTCTAAAGACCCCTAATGGTAATGGGGTCACAGTTTAAATGCCTTTCAAAGAGGAAGTGCTCCTGAGGGAAGTGGGCTGCTTTTGGTTACAAATTTAGGTAACTTAAATCATAGTCAGAGATGTCAATTTCCTTATCACTTGCCCTAATAATGGAGAGAATCAACATTTTCCTAGTCCTGTCTGAGAAAATACATCCATTAACCCAAACTTAGAATTTCTTTTACAGTCTGATTAGATCTGGGTCTGGGTAAATCTTTAAGAGAGATTTCCCACACTGGTTGGTTTTTGGATGAGAAAATAGGAAAGGAGAAAAACCTTGGCCCTAATACAATAATTAATTATTAAATATAAAAGAGAAATAATCATATTTCAGAGGAAAAATAAGGCAGAGCTCTATTGGTAGCAATACATGTGGGAACGCTGAGGGATTCTGGGCCTTACACTATATTGTGAAAATCTTCACAGGTTCCACATCTATAAACCATATTGAAAGTCAAATCTTATGACTTGGGCAAACTCCAGTCATTTTCTTTTCTTTTCTTTTTATTATCATTTTATTTTATTTCTTCAATTACATGCAAAGATGGCTTTGAATCTTTTTGGAAGCTTTCTGAGTTTCACATTTTTATTTCTCCCTCCCTTCCTTCCCTCCTCCCCATGCAGCAAGAAATCTGAGATAGGTTATATACATGAACAATCATGTTCAAAACATTTCAATATTAATCATATTGTAAAAGAAGTTTCAAAATTAAAGGGGGAAAACCATAAGAAAAAGAAAAAAGCATAAGACAAATTATAAAAGTAAAAATAGTATGCTCTGGTCTGCATTCAGACTCCATAGTTTTATCTCTGCATGTGGACAGCATTTTCTAATACAAGTCTTTTAGAATTGCCCTTGATTGGGGCTGCTAGGTGGCCCAGGGGATAGAATATCAGTCCTGGATTCAGGAGTACCTGAGTTCAAATATGACCTCAGACACTTAATAATTAACTTAGCTGTGGTCTTGGACAATCCACTTAACCCCATTGACTTGCAAAAACCATAAAAAGAAAAAGAAAGGGAAAAAAAGAATTGCCCTTGATCACTGAATTGGTAAGAGGAACTATCATAGTTGATCATCTTTGATTATTTTGTGAAAATGTTGTCCAGGCCTTGTAACATGGCTTCCAAGTACTCCAATAACCCTATATTATTTCTCCTGAATCTATTTTTCTTGGTCAGTTGTTTTTCCAATGAGAGATTTTATATTTTCTTCTTTTTTTTTTACTTTTTGCTTTGATCATATTGTGATGCCTCAAAGTCATTTGTTTCTACTTGTCAATTCTAATTTTTAAGGAATCATTTTCTTTAGTAGACTTTTGTACTTCCTTTTCCATTTGCCCAGTTCTGCTTTGAGGGGAGTTATTTTCTTTTAAATCTTTTCCCATGCTATTGACTTTTTCCCCATGATTCCCTTGCATTCCTAATTGTTCTACTTATCTAGTTTGCTTGTTTTTGTTTTTGTTTTATTTTAACAAGGCAATAGGGTTAAGTGACTTGCCCAAGGTCACACAGCTAGGTAATTATTAAGTGTCTGAGGCTGTATTTGAACTCAGATCCTCCTGACTAGCCCCCACCCCCATTTTTTGTTTTGTTTTTTTCTAGTTAGCTTTTTAACATTCTTTTAAAGCTTTTCCAGGAATTTTTTGGGGATTGAGACCAAATTACATTTTTCTCTGAGGCTTCACATGTTGCCATTTTGACACTATTGTCCACTTCTATCATCATAGTAACATTCTATAGTAAAACTCTTTTTTTAATTTGTTTTTTGCTTGTTTTTCTGCCTCTTTTTGTAACAATTTCTTTTTTTTTCAGTTCTGGTCCTGAACTGTGTGCCAAGTTTTTGTCCTGGGACTCTCAGCCTTACTTCTGGCTTTCACTGACTTCAGGGCTTAGCTGCTTGCATTCTCTGGAAGGCGGGTTTCCCTTCTGGCTTGTGCTGGGGGGGTGGGGGTGGGCTCTTATTTGGCCTCCTCTGGGGTTTAATTGTTTGCCTACTAGGGTAAGTTTCTTCTTGGTGACTAGCCCTGGAGGAGAGATCTTGTTGGTCTACTCTAGGCCCTGCTGCCAGATTATTTTAGAAACAGATTCTGTTGGTAAACCCCAGGGACAGGGTCTCACATATTGCCCCAACCTAAGGCAAAGCTGAACTACTAGTCAACAATGGGATCCAGGTCTTGCTGGGAGCTTGTGCTGGAGGTAGGGTCCCTGGGGTGGGCATTTATTGTGCTGCACAGACTACTCACTTTCCTGGGGGGTTATTGGTTGACAGGAGGGCAAGGTCTCACTTGTGAATTGCCATAGGTTTGATGCCTTGCTTTGAGTTCCTGATGTGAAACTGGCTGCTGCTACTGCTCTTGAATCTCACGCACTTCTCACCCCAATGAGATAGACTTTTCCTGCCATACTGGTAAATTACTTTGCTGCTACAGGATCAATTCTGAGGTGATTTTATCCTTGTTTTGAGGAGAACTTGGAAAGGTGACAGAGGGTTGTTTCTTCACTCTGTCACCTGAATCCTGAAAGTCTTACTCTTAATCTAAATTCAAGGACCTTTCCTCAATCCTCCTAATACTGTGGAAATGTTCCTTCTTGTTCCTGAAATAGGATACTCCATCTCTTGGCTTTGGCATTTTCTTCAGCTGTCCCCTTTGTATGAAATGTTTTAACTTCCTCACTTATCAAATCCAGTCATTTTCAAAGTGAACCAGTGAAAACTGGCACAACTTCAGTTCTGAAAAATACATGGAGGCTCTGCTCTGCTCTTGGCAGGGGGGGACAGGAGCTATGACATTATTCTTCATTGGTATTACTCTCTCTTCCTTGTTTTCTTCCTCTTGTTGTGAGAAGAAATAAAGTTTTGTTAATTGCTATCTCTCTGTGATTCTGCTGTTCATTGGACTTCTCTAAGTTACAATCAACATGAAGAATCTATTAGGTTGTTCTCCATTATTCTATTTTAAGAATATACTGTAAAAAAGTACCATGTGGGATAAGAACAATATTCTGCCTCTAACAGCAGAATCAAAGGAGTTTTGGCAGAATATTCTTCAACTTTATATATATATATATATATATATATATATATATATATATATATATATATAGATAGATAGATAGATATCCTCTACCCTCTTTCAAAATAGCCTTCTTTCTCTCTTTTATACCAATTCATCCCAGTCTTGTTCTTTTTAACCATAGAAAAGTGATTCATAGATTGTTAGCTCTGCAAGATACCTTAAATGTTATATTGTCTAATGTATCTTTTTATGGATAAGAAAATTGGGACCTTGGAACAGTTAGGTGGCACAAGTGTTCAAATCTGGCATGTATTATTTGCCTCAGTTTCCTTATCTGTGAAATGAACTAAAGAAGGAAATGGCAAACCACTCCAGTATCTTTGCCAAGAAAACCTCAAATGGGATCATAAAGAGTTGGACACAAGCGAAACAATTTAACAACAAATGGAAACCTATGAAATTGAAGTAACTTTCCAAGGTTACCCATCTGAGACTAGACCTCAGATCTAAAGACTCTTCAGTCTTGGCATGATGAAAAAATTTTGATTTCTGCATTTAGTCAGAAGGGCTTATTGACAGATTCTCATTTGCAGTTAGGCACCATGAAAAGCATGATGAATTTGGAGTCAGAGTTCCAGGGTATGAACCATATTGGGGCTGCAAGGTATCTATGAGTTTGGTTAAGTCACTGTATTCTGCTGGGTCTCCATTTCCTTATATTTAAAACAAGGAGACTCAACTAGATGACCTCTAAGGTCCATTCTCATTCTCAGTCTATGGTCCTATGTTGTTAGTGTTGGTATTTTCCCCAGGAAAAAATTAGGGTGTTTCTAGACAGATTGGAGGAGCTCAAGTAAAAGCTGATGAGGCTGAAAATCTGGGGTTTGATGATCCTAACACTCTTCTTTTTTGACCTATAAATTAGCACCTGAAATCTTAGATCCTGAAAAAACCTTAAAGATTATTTCACTTGTTTTATAGATGAGAAAGTAATACACACAAGTAAAGTGATTTGTTCAAGATCTATTGAGAAGCCTATTTTATATCCCTATAAGGGCCGGGGTGGGGGGGAAGAGAGGACACATCTCTTGAACTTGATTAGTTTATATTATAATAGAAGAAGCAAGACTCATTTTTTAAAATGTCATAACCTTTTATAAAGGAAAAACAGAAGCAAATTCAAACTAAAGTAGTTCTATGAAGCTATGTAAATGAGAGTTGAAGGGAAGGGGGATGCTGGAATGATTGGCGTAATTAGAGGTAGTAGGTGTATAGAGAAGACATTACTCTTTCTGAGGCATTGTTGGCAGTCTCCCTACTATCAGCTTCCATCAATTTTGGTTATTAAATCAAAGACTGACAGATAGAGAGAGAAAGAGACCAAGAGAGAAAGACAGACAGACAGACAGACAGAGACATACAAACACATACAAATATAAACATATGAATTAGTTAAGCTGTATTTTACTATGATTTTACTCATATTTTTTACAAAAACAATCTTATAACATTAAAAGATGTTAAAGTATGGATTTAAAATACATGAATATAAATTACATGTATATATAGTATATAATAAAATATGATCCATTATTTTTTCATAGTTTACATATGATATATTTAAGATAGATATCTCAATTATGTTTATATATATACATATGCAATATAATGTGTGTTTATAAAGAGTATTCCATTAATTTTAGCAGCTTCTTGGCTTATCCTTCATAATCATTATTGATTATAGCATCATGTCCATGCCAGATAAGTGTAAAATTGGGCCAACATTTCCTTTCCAAATTACAAGGTTATAAAAAACAGTTGCTTTCTTCACTTGTGCATTTGAAGGAATGAGTTGATTTCCAAATACCTGTGCTTCTTGACAGATTCTTCTTTATTACACACACATACACACATGTGTGTAACTTTACATAAATACATATAAGTGTACACAGTACATATATTTATGCATTTTAGCCACTCCAGAAAACAAAAACCAATTTTTGTTTTCTGTAGTGACTATATTGACAAATATTGGTGATGTTATCAGTAAGACTAGTAACTCCCAAATATAGAGATACTATCCAGTATAGCACATAAATTTTGGTCATATTAATACCAATAAAGGCAAAGCAATGAATGCTGAAGTGAATGGATATAGACAATATTATGTTTTGGGGAACAAAACATCTGTTAGCTTAGAAAACATGCACTGATTCTTGAATTTAGTCAACCACTTAGTCTATTTTGCTGTCTTGACGAATCTCTGTTCTTTTTTCTCTTGGCCCAAAGCATTATTTAGGCTATCTTGTCCTTACACTGTCATTTAGAACTCAGCTTAGAGTTTTGCCCTGAAGTTCTTTTGGTCCCTCCACTTTCTCTCAACATTAAACAAGGCTCTGATTCAACTTAACAATATCCTATAGTTTGTATTTGAGGTCATTTCTGTAGTTCTTTGTCTTCATTCAGCAGGCTGTGTATTTGATCTCAATTCTTTTATCTCCTGTTTGTGAGACTATAGACATACTTCTGTTGTTTCACAGCAACATTGATGATACAATATAACCCAACCACACCATGATGTCCTGAAGCCTCCTTGCAGTAACAACAGTCAGCCTATTGCTCATCTATAATGTTTCTATGGAAACTCCCTGCCTCTATCTCAATGCTTTGTCTAATGTTCTGTCTTCAGGATGACTCCCAATGATAGATTCAGAAAGACTGAATATCCTAAGTTTATTTTGTTTTTGCTTTTATCTTCCCCATCATGATATAGAGTATTTGAGTAACAGCGTGGTTTGATGCATTCTTGAAGAAATAGTATCCCAGGTGGTACTTGGGAAGGAGAAAGAGGGGTCACCTGCATAGAAATATTACTGCATGATTCTACTAAATCCAACTTCATTAGCCTGAACCAATTTTCTACCACGTTTCAGTCTGTACAGTCTTGTTTCTTGAAGGATGAAAGCATAATAAGTTGTGCTGCTGGCTGGTGACGCTGTGTTTGGCACGTATAGTTCAAGTTCTAACATAGATGTTCTTCTGCAAAATGACTTCATTTGGACTAAAATATGAAGCGTCAGAAAACTACTCCAGACTCTGTCATTCACACTGGAGTGTGATAATCCCATTCCAAAAGGGCCTCTGGGTAGATGCTGCAGCTTTATTTACAGGCAAACGGATGAATATGGAATAATAAAAATTATTTCCAAGAACTGGATTTTATTCATCCCTTCACATTAGGAAAACATAAAGACAATGTTGATTATTATCAATATAAGTTTTTTCTTTTTTTCTTAACTTCCAGATCTAGGGGGTAGTCAGGGATCTTACCCTACAATGATATTCACAATAAATCTGATTGGGGGAAATGTCAGACACTATCTTTGTAGTGATGACCAATCTAAATAAGCCTGCCATGACAGAGAACATCTGAAGCTGTGCTAATAGTTTTCATAAATTTTATTCTATTGTCAGAATTCTGTTAGCCCTGAAAAAAATTTTAGTTGGCAGAATTCACATTTAGTATCATTCCTTAAAATCCTGGCTATGTTTTCCTCTTCCTTTCCTGTTGGAAAGGCCACAAAAAATTTATCTTTATTTATTTATACTTATTAATGATTTAGAAAACCAGAGTGTCTGAGACAAGATGCACAGTTCCATACACAGAGCTGATGGTTAGAGAAAGCTGATATTGAATGCTTGGAAATTGCAAAGTACTGATCCCAAAATTCCATGAAAGCTAGTCTCCTCTTTTCAGTAAAAACATTTTACCCAAGATGCAGTATGTCAACACCATTACCTCAAAAGTAGTAAAGATGAAAGTCACAGAGAAGGTAATGGAGAGGCATAAGATGGGTGTGGACAAGCTAAAACACATGGCCAGTAAAAAAAAAACATCTCAGGATTTGTGAGACTATAGACATACTTGACTATAGGAGTAAAGGAAATCTTCAAGGAATTGAATGAGGAAAAGAGAAGCTGGTTGTTCATGTAGCAAGAGAAAGAAGTAACAGGTAACAGGTAGATAGTCAGAATTCTTTGCTGGTATCCTGGTAATGTTGAGAGAAAGCAAGAAAACACTCCAGCATATTCGTTAGAGCCTCTCTGATGAATTTTTAAAAGAAAATGGGCAAGAACCACAAGAGGAATAGGAATGAATGGGATGTAATCTGCATCTTTGGAAGGAACTCTTTAATTAAAGAGAACATGGATCTGATTGAATATTTGAGTGACATCTTGGTTTTATAGATTAAGAAGCTAAGTTAGTGATCCCAGAGTCCTATTATAAAAACCAGAGATTGAATGGTAGGTGACAAATAGTAAATAACCTATTGGTATTCGAAGATATTCCCCTAAAAAACTTAATTCTCTATCTCATCCTTCAATGAAGGTAACCCTGAGTTTTCAAAAGTTAGTAGCTCTGGCAAACTCTTCTGAGTTGAAATATCTTTGAGAAGGGATCCAATTATTGGGGATTTTGTCTGTGGTCTGAGGAGAAGCCTAGTTAAGTCTGGAGAGGCATGTTACCATTTTTTGACTTATGGTTGTGAAAATTTAAGCCGTGGCGACCTGAAGACCATTTACTAACTTGTAAAAGATATGTGATCAGGATAAGCAAAGTGAATGTCCACACTGATGAAGTTAAAAGATCCTCAATATATGGTATATATAAGTAATATTTTAAGACAAGTGGAGGAATTTTTTTCTCTTGTGATGAGTTTGCAATTTGAAAGAAAAGCAAGAAATCCTGAAAGAGGGAAAATGTAGGGAGAGTTCAGAGATAAAGCAAAATTTAGAGAATAGGAGCAAGATTTAAATTTGGAAAATTTAGATTTTGAATTATGTTAAAGGGAATTCACTTTTCAAGATAAAGTCCTTTTCTGAAACTTGTTCAGTAATTCAGGGATTGGAAAATGACTATGTATAAAGGTTGACAGAAATGAGTTAGTTTGGGAAATAAATAATTAATCAATAGCTTGGTTTCTGAGTATATGAAAGGTATATGGAGTATATATTTCCATGGAGAATAGAAAAGGAAGAAGTTAAATTACTAAAGGAGAGAAAGATGGATAGAAAGAGAGTGAGAGTCAGAGACAGAGAGACAGTCAGAGATGAAGGGACAGAGAATCATTTTTAATTAACTGTTCAAAAACTAGTTTGACTACCAATTTTTAGGAACATTCTCATTTTTTTTTCTAGGTTTGGGTGTTTACAATCCAATCTAATCCAATTTATAAGTTGTAAATTCCTACTTAAGATATACACAATACTGAGGATCCTATTAAGATGAAACAAAAAAGAGTACCTGCTTTCAGCTAGCTTCTATTGGAGAAAAGGACAAGGAGGAAATATAATATATACACAAACAAATAGATATAAAATTATTTGAGGAGGGAAAGAAAACTGATAACTAGGGAAATCACATGGATTTCTGTGAAGGGAGGCAGTCCATTGCAAAATAGATGATAGCAAGTAAACTAGTCTGGGTGGGTGGGATACACACAGTTTCTGAAGAGAAATCATGAGAAAAGAACCAAGAAATACAGAATAGAAATGCCTCTGTCATCAAAATTCAAGTGAAAAATAACATAAGGAAAGGTGAATGGCAGAGATATGAACACTGGAGAGTTAGTTGTTAGAATATGAAAAAGTCAAATCATTTTCTCTTAGAATGTTATATAATATTAAAATACAATATAAAAAGCATCTATTTTTCTTTTTAGGCTAATCAATTGATAAGAATTTATTAAGTACCTACTTTGTGCTAGGAACAATTCTAGGGGCTAGAATACAATGTCTCCTAAGGGTTCTCACAAAGAACCTATTCTCTATCAGGAAAAGAAAAATGTGTGTGTATATATAAGTAAATTCTAGGTAATTTCAGATGGGGGTTGGTAAAAGGTGGAAAGAGGCTTCATGTAGGAGATGACATGAGATGAGCTTTGAAAATGAGGGACTCTGAAGTTAGAATGGAGGAAGGATTCCATTTCAAGCATGGAGAACAAGATGTGCAAAAGCCATGAAGACTGAAAGATGAAATATCAAGGACAGCAACTAGGAAATAAATAAATTTGGGTTTTTTTTAATAGCTTGCATGAGAAAGTAATGTGTAATGTAAATTTGCAAGGCAGACTGGAGGCTGCTTTTAAAGGACTCTGAATGTCAAATAGAGGGGTTTATTTTTGATCTGCAAGTCAATAAGGAAGCACTAAAGCTTTATGAGGAGAGAAAGGACACTGTGCTTTAAGAACAATTTCATTCGGGGCAGTTAGGTGGCACAGGACAAAGAGCACCAGGCCTAGAGTTAGGAAGAACTGAGTTCAAATTTGATCTCAGAATCTTTTTACTTAAAAACTTGTGGGATCCTGGGAAAGTCACTTAACCCCATTACTTTGCAAAAGGAAAAAAGGAAAAAAAGAATCAATCCATCAGACACAAGAGTTAAAATGAAGAACTGGAGCAAAATTGAATATGCATTAGCTGAAGTAAAAAAAAAAGCAGGAGTACCAATTACGATCTCAAAGTAAAAGCAAAGATAGACCTGATAAAAAGGCACAGTTGTAGCAACTGATGATTTTGTCTTTTATTCTCTTTAATTCATTTATTTTCATCCATATGCATGTATATTTTTTAAATTAAAAAATTTCCCTCAACCCTCCCTTCACCCCCTCCCCTCAGCAGTGAACTGTCAGGTTAACATTGTATATACATATTTTGATAAACATGCTTACAGATTAGTTATTTTTGGTATGAGAAATTAAGATTAAGGCAAAAGAACTATATAAGAGATAAATTTTATAAAGTTTTCATCAGATTCTGAAGGATTGTATGGTTTTTGTGTGTTCTGTTTGGTTTTGCTTTGTTTTTCTTCCTCTGTATGGGGATAATAGTCCATAGCAGGTCTAATATAGATGTCCTAGCTTTCTAAACTGCTGAGAGGAGCTGCTTCCATCAAGGTTGTTCATCTCTCAATGTTGTTTTTGATGTGTGCATTGTTCTCTTGGTTCTCTTCCCCCCCACCTTGTTTTTACATTTTGCAAGGCAGTGGGGTTAAGTAGCTTGCCCAAGGCCATACAGCTAGGTAATAAGTGTCTGAGGCTGAATTTGAACTCAGGTATTCCCGACTCCAGGGCTGCTACTCTATCCATTGTGCCACCTAGCCACCCTGGTTCTATTCCCTTTACTCAGCATCAGATCCCATAAACCATTCCATGCTTCTCTAGAGTTCAACCATTTATGATTTCTTATAGAACACTAGTATTCCATAATATTCATGTAGCATAACTTATTCAACCATTCCCCAGTTGATGGGCATCCCCTCCATTTCCAATTCTTTACTACTACAAAATGAGCTGCTATGAATATTTTGGAACATGTGGGACTTTTCCCTTTTTATTAATGTCTTCTGGATCTAGACCTTGAATTGGAATTGATGGGTCAAAGGGAATGAGTATTTTTCCCTGACAGTATATGCTGAATTTTGATGGGTAGTACATGCTGGGTTGTGATCCCAGGTCCTTTGCTCTCTGATATATGCTATTCCAGGTCTTCCAATCCTTTAGTGTTGAGGCTGATAGGTACTGTGTGAATCTGATTGTGTTTCTTTTGTATTTGTATTGCTTTCTTTTTTTGCTGCTTGCAATATTTTCTCCTTTATTTGAGAGTTCTGGAATTTGACCATTATAGACCTTGGAGTTTTTATCTTGGGGTCTCTTTCTGGAGGGGTTCTGTGGATTCTTCCAATAGTTATATTGTTATCTTGATCTAGTCAATTTGGATGGTTTTCCCTTATAATTTCCTGTATGATGTTTTCCAGATTCTTTTTTTTGATCTAGGCTTTCTAGTAGTCCAATGATTCATTATATTGTCTCTTGGATCTATTTTCCAGGTCATTTGTTTTCCCTAAGAGGTACTTTACATTTTTTCTTTCAGTCTTTTTATTTTGTTTGTTGAAATCTTGTAGTTTTGTAGATTCATTATATTTGCTCAATTCTGATTTGGGGGGGGGGTTATTTTCTTCAATTAGCTTTTGTGTTTCCTTTTCCAGTTGGTTATTTTTACTTTTAACAGAGTTGATTTCTTTGGTTATTTTTTTCATAATTTTCCTGCATGACTCTCATTTCTTTTTTCCATTTTTCTTCTTCTATTCAATGGATTTTAGATTCTTTTTAAGCTCTTCCATAAGCTTGTGTATTTGAGTCCAATTTAAAGACTGTTTTGGTACTTTCCCTGTGAGTGATTTTTCACTGATTTCTTCTTCTGACATGGCATTGTTATCATCTTTATCTGTAAAGTAGTTTTGTATAGTGAGCATTCTTTTAACTTTTTGGCTCATCTTTGTTGTTTTAGCTCTGTTCCTGGAGTATAGGGAGTATACATCCAAGTCTTATTTTTGTTTGTTTTTTGCTGGGACTGGGGTCTGATTCCTGGCTTGTCATTGGCCAAGATGTTGCCTATACCCAGGCCTTTTCTTTGCAGAGATTTGTTTCCTCCTTTATATCTAGGTTCTGACTTAACAGTGATTTGTTCCCAACCCAATCATGTCTATTACCCTGGTGTTCTCAGGGTTCAGACTTTGTTTAGGGCTGGAATCCTCCCTGTTGGCTTCCCTATCTAGCTGCCAGGACCTCTGTTATTAAGCTGTTGGGACCTGGATTGCACTGTGGCTAAAAGCCTCCTCCTGGCTTTCCTGCTCTCCCAACCTCTGGACTTTACTTCTCCCCCCAAAAAAAAGACAGACAGACCTTCATTGAAGATCCTCCATGATGTCCATGGCTTAAAACTTCTTTGAATCCTCACTTTTTCTTGGTGAGATTTGTAGTTTGAATGTCAGAGTAGAGGCTTCATTTATCTTTGGTAAGGGAAAGCTCCAGGAGCTTGTTAGCTTGGCTCTGCCCTGGAAGTCCCTGTCCTTCATTCTCAAAGCAGACCATAACATCAAGGAGGTTATGTCATGACAAGTACATGAATTGGATTTGAATGAAGGGGTACTGTGATAAGCTACCAGATTCATTTTCTCCTCCAGAGCCATCTGGGTCCAGTGGCCTGATATGGAGCAAGATGAGGAGATGGTCCCAGATGTGAAGCAATGAGGTTTAAATGATTTGTCCAGGGTCACCCAGCTAGTAAGTGACAAGTACCTGAAACTGGATTTAAACTCCCATCCTCCTGACTCCAAGGTCAATGTTCTTATTGACTGTGCCACCTAGCTGCACTCAACTATATTTTATAAAAGGTACCATAGACAATGAAGTAACATCAAACATTTTTACAGCTAGTTTCTCTGAAAAGAGCTCATTTCTCAAAAATTTATTGAATTCAGAATTTAAAAATGAAAAATATTCTCCAACTGGTAAATTGTTAGAGATAAAACAAGCAGTTTTCAGAAGAAGAAATCAAAGCTATCTATATCATATAAAATGCTCTAATACACTATTGATTAGAGAAATGAAAATTAAAATAACTCTTAGGTACCATCCCACACCTCTCAGTCTGACTGATGACTTGTCTTTATTAGAGAAGAGATACTTGAGGGAGAGAGAACAATTAGGAAGCTAATTGAAATAGGCCATGTGACAGGTAATGAGGGTGATCTAGGATGGGGCAGGATTAGTGGAGCTGAATGGAAGGGAGACATATTGTTGAACTAGAATCCGTAAGACTTGACATTTGATCAGATATGTTGATTTAAAAGACGGGGACTGGAGGACTGGACACAGGTTGTGGACCTGAGTGACTAGAAGTATGGTGGTGCCATTAATATAAACAGGGGAGAAAAGGAAAATGGGTGGGTTCACTGGAAATAGATAATAAGTCCTGTTTTGATCATTTTGAATTTGAAATCCTTCATTTGCCAGTTGGTGATAAAGTACTGGAGCTCAGGAGAGAGGCTAACATCAGACACACACACACATATACATACATAATGTAGATGTTTACATGTGTATTATATGCATATGTGTATGTGTCTGGAAATAATCTGTATAGATGTGATTACTGAATCTATGGGAACTGTTGAAACCAGAATGTAGAGAGGGAAAAAAAAAGAAGAGAGAGACCAGGAAAGATCCTTATAATTATTACATATTTGGAAGTTAGGTGATGTAGGAAATAGATGATGATTCAGCAAAATAGTCTGCGAAGGAGCAGCCAAACTGGTAGAAGGAGGGGCTTGGAAGGGAATAAACATTTATGGAATGCTGCTATATGCCTGACAGGAGAACTGAGAGAGTATTGTCACAAAACCCAGGGAAATAGAATGCAAGTAGAAGGGGCTAGGACATCCATCAATGGATGCTGAAGTCCTTCAGTATAATATAGAGCAGACTTTGGGAATAGAATTAAAGAGGTTTTTAACCTGATATTCATCAATTTATTTTTTTAAATTCATAACTGCTTTTCAAGACAATTAGTTTATTTTGCAATCCTATGTATTTTGTTTTATACATTTAAAGACATTATTCTATGAAGTAGCCCATAGTCTTCACCAGACTTCCAATGCAAAAAAAAAAGGGTTAAGAACAAAGAAAAGAAAAAGAGGAGCCAGTCCCGAACTCCTTTTAAATAGGAGGGAAAATACTGTAGGGGTCATTAGAGAATTACTTTGAATCTGACTATTCCTCCTAGCCCAGGTCATGGAGAAAGGTGCCTCCAGTACTAGAAAGGATGATCAGGAAAATGATATCTTCTGGAGCATGGAAGTGAGTGCCAGAGATTGGAAAGAGCACAAAAAGGAGTAAGAGTATTGGCATATAACATCTACAGAAGGAGATGCCAGTGGAGAAATCTGAAGTTTTCTAAAGAGCAAATTTAATTTTACATAGCAGGGTGTGTTCAACCTTGGTCCTTAGAGGGAGAATACCTTAGAGACTAATATATTGACATAATCTGGCAAGCACTGAGTTGTCCATCTTATATTTCACATTGACATTAAGTTTATTTTTTAAAAGTTATTGCCAGAAAATGTTTTATAATAAACATTTTCCACTGTAACATCAAATTTTTATTATAATATGAAAAATGATCCATAGGAGTGGTCATTGGAAAGTAGATTTTCTATATATGAAGGATATTTTTTAAAAAAGTCCAACAGAATGACTCATAACAGTTGGTTCAAATGTCTATGATTCCTATAAATAGTTTTAGAGCTCTCTCTCTTCCTTTCCCTCTCATCTCTCTTCTCTCATCTCTTCTTCTTCTTTTTCCTTCTTCTTCTTCTTCTTCTTCTGGAAGGGAAGAGAGAGAGACAGAAACAGAAGCAGAGACAGACAGAAATGGGGGGAGGGAGGGAGGGAAGGCAGGAAGGCAGGAAGGCAGGAAGGCAGGAAGGAAGGAAGGAAGGAAGGAAGGAAGGAAGGAAGGAAGGAAGGAAGGAAGGAAGGAAGGAAGGAAGGAGCTGAAGATCTGTGTTGCCAACTGCTCAGCTATGGGGCAGCTCCTACTTGACCAGAAACCCTTAGAGTCTTCTCGTCCCATCCTGATTTCTGATTCTTTCCTTCCTTCCTTCCTTCCTTCCTTCCTTCCTTCCTTCCTTCCTTCCTTCCTTCCTTCCTTCCTTCCTTCCTTCCTTCCTTCCTTCCTTTCTTCCTTCCTTCCTTCCTTCCTTCCTTCCTTCCTTCCTTCCTTCCTTCTTTCCTTCCTCCCTCCCTCCCTCCCACCCTCCCTCCCCTTCCTTCCTTCCCTTCTTTCTTACCTTCCTTAATCACTGTATCACTTAATTACTGCCTCTGCAGACATGTTAAAGACCTTAGCATAAAAATTCTCCAGTTGTATTCTGGTCCATCTTTAGTCATCCTGATCCATAACTGGCCACTGAATCATTGGACTTCAGAGGAGAAAATGAGGCTGGTGACTCCCCCCCCCCCCCCATTTAAGTTCAGTTCACTTGCATTTCATGGCATTACATAGTAGTAGGCACTTTAGAATTTTTTTTAGGGCACTAGGCTCTTAATTTGCTTAGGCTTCCATAGCTAGTATGCAGAGGTGAATCTTGACTTCAGATTTTGGTGCTAAAGCTTGAAGAGGGATGAGCTATTTGCTATCAGGCATTTGGAATCCTCTCAGTAAAGAGAGTTATGGAAGCCTGAGAATTATCCTAAAGCCTAGTTTATCAACTTCAGATAGATCCAGTATTCTAAATAAAATGATATATTACTCACTTTTAAAAAATTAACATTTTAATATTTATAAGTTTTTAACATTTTTTTCAGAAAGGCATAATGACATAGTCAGTGGGATGCAAAGATAGTTTTCAACATTCATTTTTTTGTAATCTTTTGAGTTCTACATTTTTTCTGCTGCCTTCCCTTTCCTCCCCCTCTGCATGTCAGGGAGTAATTTGATAAAGATCATACATGTGTAATCATGTTTAATATATTTCCATATTACTCATGTAGTGAAAGAAGAATTGGATCTAAAGGAAAATAAAAACATTAGAAAAAGAAAAATATAAAACATGTTTTATGAAAATAGTATGGTTTGACCTATATTCAGACTCCATAGTCCTTTCTCTGTATGTGAGTGGCATTTTCTATCACAAGTCTTTTAGAATTGTCTTTGATGATGGGGCAGCTAGGTGGCACAGTGGATAGAGCATCATTCCTGGACTTAGGAGTACCTGAGTTCAAATCCGGCCTCAGACACTTATTAATTTCCTAGCTGTGTGGCCTTGGCAAAACACTTAACCCCATTGACTTGCAAAAACCTAAAAAAAAAAAAAAAGAATTGTCTTTGATGGCTGAACTGCCTGGAAGAACTAACTCTATCATAGTTGAACATCACACAATGCTTAATTAATGTGTACAATGTTCTGGTTCAGCTCACTTCAATCAGCATCAGTTCTTGTATACCATCAGATTGACTAAAATGGCAAAAAAGGAAAATGCTCAATATTGGAGGGGATGTGGAAAAACTGTGACATTAATGCACTGCTAATGGAGTTGTGAACTAATCTAACCATTCTGGAAAACAATTTGGAACTATGCCCAAAAGGCAATAAAACTGGACATACCCTTTGATCCAGCAAGATCCCAAAGAGATAAAAATGGGGAAAACCCCTAGGTACAAAAATATTTATAGCATCTCTTTTTTGTAGTGGCAAAGAATTGGAAAATAAGGGGATGCCCATTAATTGAGGAATGGCTAAACAAATTATATTTTATGGATATGATGGAGTGCTATTGTTTGGTAAGAAATCATGAGTAGGCAGACTTCAGAAAAGTCAGTAACTTTTTTCTAAAAGATTTAGGAAGGGCACACAGAATAGTTGTTGTTGAATTTCCCCAATTCTAGTAGGAATAACAAACCTCTGTCAACAAATAACTCTCAAAACTGAATCCCACCACAGTATGATTAGACTACAGGTTTTATAAAAACTAAAACTAACACTTCTTAATAGAAAAAAAAAGTTTTGAGCTGCTTTCTCTTTAATGACAATTTTAGCTAGGTAATGATAGAAATTTAGCAATAGATATGAAATTATATTAGTATGATGATAATAATAATACTTTATGTCATATTAAAATAATATATGATATAAATATCTGGCATTCATGTAATACTTGAAAGTTGCAAAGTTATTTACATATTATTATATTACCATTTAATATTAAGTAAATTAAATGAATTTAATTATTAATTTAAAATATAACTTGGTCAGTATTCACTTCCTTTTAAAAGTCCCTCTTTTTTCTTTTTACAATATATTGTATATATCATTTGAAGTTTCATCCTACAATGAAATTGGCCTAATGAAGTTTCCCCATCTTTTTTGGTCTTTACTTCTAATAAGACTTTTTTTTTAGGATTTTACAAGGCAAATGGGGTTAAGTGGCTTGCCCAAAGCCACACAGCTAGGTAATTATTGTCTGAGGCTGGATTTGAACCCAGGTACTCCTGACTCCAGGGCCAGTACTCTATTCACTGCGCCACCTAGCTGCCCCCTCTAATAAGACTTTTAAAAGCATATTGCTTAGTTATTTCTTTCTATTTAAAGAAAACTGCTGGTTTTAAAAAAGGAATACTAATTCTCTGTAGATCGGTACTTAAATAGATTTTTTATGATAGTTATGAGATTTTACCTGCTCATCTATTTGAATGAATGCCAGCCCTCAAAAGTACCTTTTAAAACTTAAAGGATTTTATGTTGATAAGTCATATCAAATTATTATTATTATTAATTATTATTATTATTATTATTATTATTATTCATTACTAAATGAAGGGGTTGAGGAACCCTAAAATAGGAGACTATTTATTGTTACTTCTTGTATAAAATGAGATATTCAGAACAGTTAATGTAGTGGATAGAATGCTGACCCTGAAGTAAGGAAGACTCATTTTCTTGAGTTCAAATCTGGCTTCAGACACTTCACTAGTTGCTTCAATTTCATCATCTCTAAAATGAGTTGGAAAAGGAAAGGGCAAACCACTCCAATATACTTGCCAAGAGTTGGACATGAAGAGTTGGACACAAGTTCTAAGATATTTCCTCTGAAATCCTTTACTTTAGGGAAATAAATGTAATTCAATATAGGCTAATTTGTCTTTGACCACTATATAAAACTGTATATGCCTGTGTTCTTGTATAACTGGGCCAGGTCAAAGCTTATCATTCACACATCCCATTCTGCTATAGGAATACAAAGTTTCACATGGCACAAGAAGGAAGGAAATAGCTTTCTGGACAGAGAACTTATTATTTATCATTGTTCAGGCCTGAAATTTCTAGGTGAGTGTGCAATGGCCTCTTCACACCCAAATATTTTTTTTTCTATTTGTAATCACAGATCTTAATTCATTGGTCCTCTCTTTTAGGTTTCCCTGTTAGGATTTTTGTGAATTTAGCTTTAAAAAAATTAGATTAAATATATATATTAACCTTCAGAATTTGACCTTAAGAAAGAGCAAAACAGAATTAGGTCAACATACACATTTATTGACATTTCTCTAAGCTTGCTGAGTACATAGGCATGCCTGGGGATTTGACTAGAGAACCAAACCCCCAAGGTGGAGTCTTGAACTGGAGTTTTTATATCCTTTGACTATCAGAAGGTGAGATCTGAAAAGTTGTTTGTCCATCAAAATAAGCCAACAGCCCAATTTAGGATGGGCTTGTGGCAACTCAGATTTGGGGTATCAAAAATTCCATTTAATGGAATTAATGTCTTATCGGTTATACTAAAGAAATGTGAATCTGCCCCTTCACATCCAGATACAATGGGATTTTTTTTAAATTAGGGGGCCAACACCTGATATCATCTTCATACCTTAATATGTTTCTGTTGGTAACTATTTAGTTACCAAAGACTGAGCAAAGCTCTGAGCAAATGATTGTAAATTACACTTTGAAGACCAAAAGTCTGATTCAAAACAGAAGCATTGCTTATAAATTTGGAAAAGGTCTATATCCCATTTTCTTCATCCCTTTAGCCAATTTGAAGTACCTTCTTTGACCTCACTTTTGAATACTATATTTTCTAACTTTAAGGCATCCAAAGTCCTAAGGGATTTCCCCTTAGAGCCCTGGTTAATTATTTTGATTGTGTTTGTGTTTCAGTCCATGAGTTATTCTCCTTCCTCCTCCACCCCTCAAAACACCTTTAAAATTTTTTATCTCTAGTTGTGGAATGAAAGACTTGGTTAACATTTAAAGAATTATATTGGTGGTTGTCTTTTGGTCTGGAGGGGTGATGGTAGTAGGAAAGAACTGGGTATTTATGTGTGGTGTTTTCCCATAGTCCCTTAAAGTATAATAAACTTAATTGTAGAGTCCTTCCTGAAGGGGAAGGAAAGGGAATAAACATTTATATGTGTTGTTGTTCAGTCCAACTCTTCATGACTTCCTAAGGAATTTTCTTGGTAAAGATACTTTCTTGGCAAAGATATTGGAGTAGTGCTTTGCGATTTTTCCAGATATACATTTTTCGCATATCTCTAGGTTGAGTGACTTGCCCAGGGTCATTGTTGTTTGTCCTTTGTTTTCCAAGAGGACCAACTATATCACCAGGATTGATAACTTGACTTGTGCATGAATTAGATCTAAGTGAGGAAGAGTCACAAAAAATCTTCAAAATCCAATGGTTAGATAAAAGACAAGACAACTACCAATGACCCAGCTATCAGGTTTTTTGTTTTATTAGCTATCAAGTGTAGTTTCAGACAAAGTGAGACCTGGGAAAGACCTTAGCTTAAAAAGGTCAAGTTCTCCCATTGCACCGGGTTATCTCTCATTATCCTGGATCCAGATGGCTTTGGGGGAGAGAGTTAGGCGAGTGACTTTACACAGCTTTGGCTCACTTAAATCCGATTCACTTACAAGTTAAGATGGATGTCATTGGTCCCCTTAGAAAACAAAAGACAAAAAAAATAACTCTCTATGAGTAAACAGGACTGCTGATCTTGAGTCAGGTGGAAGAGGGAAAGAACCCAGACAAGATGTCCAGGAGTACATGATTGTGATGTCTCCTGTCAGTGTTTTCCTGATCTTAGCTTCATATTCCAATCTTCAATTAGCCAAACTATTGTAATAGTTTTTTTAATTAGTCTCTCTGCTTCTAGTCTCTACTCTCTCCTCTATCTTCTACATTGCTGACAAAGTAATCTCCCTAAAGCCTGGTCTAACCATATAATTTCTCTGCTCACAAAACAAACAAAAACATCTTTCAGTGCCTCTATGTTGTTTCTAGGATCAATAGAACATCTCTGGATTTATGCTTAAGAACTTCACAATCTGACTTTTACCTAGTCAAACTTATTTTATATTCCAATCCTATTTTCTAATGAAAGTGAACTGTTATTTACTATATGGAATAGGTTTTAAGAAAAAAATTTCTTGCTCAAAATAACCACCATAATTAAAAAAAAAAATAAGGATCACAGAAATTAATCAATGGGAAGGGGAGAAATTGGAAGCCAGGAAGACTGATGAAGATCAAAGAAGAATCATGATTCCTACTAAAAAGTTTCTGACAACACTTACCCACCAAAATCTTGATCTGGATTCTGTGAGGAGGTTGTGTTCACATTTATCTTCAAGGATTAGCACTACCAGGGCCTGCCCTGTGAACAGTTCAGAAAGAGATTGCCAGAAGGGTCATTCCAACTTCCTAAAGGGGTTTGTTGGAAGTAAGAGTAGATGAGAAGGGGTCATCTCTTGAGACTTTTGTAGTTCAGTCATGGAGACTGTGATTTCATTTGGAATTTTCTTGGCAAAGATATTGGAGTAGTTTGTCATTTTCTTCTCCAGCTCATTTTGCAGATGAAGAAACTGAGGCAAGCAGGGCTTAGTGACTTGTCAGAGTCACATAGTAGGTTCTGAGGCCAGATTTGAACTCACAGGTAAAAGTCTTCCTGGCTCCAAACAGCACTATCTGCTGTACCATCTAGTTGCTCTTGGGAGCTATAGCTTGACAATTTTTCTCTCCTTTAGAATAACTTGGAATTCATGCTTTTCTCCACTGGTACCCCCTGGACTTAATTCTTCTCTTTCCATCCCTTTCTCAGTGACCCACTAATTTTTCCTTTTTTTTCCCCTCCATGTCATTAGGTCTTGTATCCTTCTTTCTAGTTCCAAGGATTCTCTACTATATGATCACTGATCTCTCACCACCTTGAGATGAGTTGGATTGGGCTGATTCAACTAACTAGGTATTTAGTTAGGCTCCACCTCTGTATGCTTTGTGATCCTTAATGACCCCTGTTTCTTGCTCTTTCTAGAACTGGAAACACATTTGAGTTCTGGAAATGAATTGCCCAATTTTGTTGTGAAGAGTATATGAAATAAGGGGAGACCTAAAAGCCTAGACCAAAACCCCAAGAGAAGGGACCACAGTGAATTTTTTTCTTTGTAACCTATAGGCTAGATTCCACAGAATGAAGAGAATCTCTAAATCTTTTTGTTTAAAAACATTAATCACAATAGGTTACAATAATCACAGGATAAGGCTGATTGAGCTAGGAGAGTCATAGGTCTGGTCTATAAGGAAAATGTATGCTTGGTTGGCCCTGAGGACATCATTCAATGTTGGTGAAAATGATTTATATTTGAAAATGAACCAATATCTTTGAGGCTCAGTCAGTACCCTTTTCTTTATTTGTTACCAAGTCCCAAAGTAATTGAAGTTTGCCTGAAAGTATTATATGACCCCAATGCTTTTGCATTAACATGCTCAGCTAATGAATTTTGCACTATTCTTTGTTTATTGGCTTATCTCCATTTTTGAATAGATGTGTAATTAATTTTCAAGAGTTTTACTTGATTTAGTCATGGAGCTAATGATGCCAAGGATAAAAATATTTCTTCTAAAATGAGCTCTCTGCCAGTTAAGTTCTCAGTATTGTAGCTCATTTAAAATGTAGGCTTTTATTTTATGTTACTCCTCTGAGTTAATTTGGGGAGGGGGCATCTATGAAATAATAGTCTATTTTATAATGGTCTTTATTTTTCCTTTCACTTTGGTCAAAGACCCCAATTCAGCATAACAAATTGCTTTTGTTGTATTTTCATATTTATGTGTTTACCTATAACCAAGTGTGTATGTTTCTGACATACTTATAACTGTGTAGGTATATTTCAATCAATAATTTACTGAGATTGGAAGACTACTGGATCTATAGTCATGTAATAGTAGAACTCATTACCAAACACAGGTACTAGAAATAGAATTAACTTTCAAAATAGAAATATTGGCCTTTGTGTAACCCAAGTGGCCCTCAAACCCTACTATGCTTTTACTCATTGGGATGGTATTAAGGGAAAGGACTAAGGTGAAGGATGCATCAATAAACAACAGGTCTTCATGACAAGATGTTTCCATAGTAATAATATCTAAAGGAAGTGGTTTTATTAGCCCACCAACCTATTTAATGGTCAAACATTGGCCCTTATATCCTAGTAACAGAAGGAATTTGTCTCCTCCTTTTTCCATGTTAACTCCAGGGTTCAGACTTTTCTGTCATCAATACTTTAATTCAATTAATAACTGAATAACTAGTGTTAATAGATGGGAGCAGCATCTGTGTTCACTGAAGACAGAAAGAAGCTAATTGAAAAGAAAATTTATTTTTACTTTTGTCATATGGCTTGGTACTTATATTTGAAAATGGGTGTGTCTGGTATTCTAAAGATTCTTAACACTTCAAAAAGAATAGTGAATCGAATAGATTTCTTTCAAGAATTCAAATAAGTATGAGACTATGTGGCAAACTGTAAATAATTCATTTAGGGTTTCTAAAGGTCTTAGACAAGGTTTTTATGTCAATGACTATTAAATCATCATGAAATTGAGATAAATGTTTGCCATGAATACAGGACTGTTATAATGAAAATAAACAACATGTAGGGATAAATGCATATTCCTACAAATGGAAAGTTTACAGATGAATCTAGAAAGAGACATTAGAATCACAGAATCATTAAATGTTAGAATTGGAAAGGACCTTGAAGTTACTTATTCTCATTCAATCAAATAAAATTTATTAAGTATATACTGTGTAGTGGAGATAAAACATTTAGATAACATCTGATTCTTATCCTTGTGGAGCTTATAATTTTGTGGGAAGGATAAAAATAGACACATAATACACAGTATTGGCCAGCTAGTTGAGACAGTGGAGGAAACACCAGGATAGAGTACAGTGGATAGACTCATCTTCCTAAAATTCAAATCTGGCTTCAGATATTTGATAGCCATTTGACCTTGGGAAAATCACTTAACCTGTTTGCCTCAGTTTCCTCATCTGTAAAATGATCAGAGAAGGAAATGGCAAATCCTATGAGTATAGGTGCCAAGAAAATCCCAAATGGGGTTCAAGAGTCAGATACAATTGAAAAAGAACTTAACATATTATGTGATAAGTAATAGTAACAATAAGTTATGTTTCTATACTACTTTACAGGTTTGCCAAGCACTTTTCTCATAATCACTCTATGCTGAAGACATTACCATCTTCATTTTATGGAGTAATTGTGACTGAGAGGGTAATGTGACTTGCCTAGGAAGTATCTGTAGGGTGATTTGAAGCTAGGTCTCCTTGTTCCAGTTCTAGATATCTTTCTATCATACTGCACTACTTCTTTAGTACTTTGGAGAGGATGAAAACAAAGCGAAATGCATTGGGAAGTTCAGAAAAGGCATCAGTTAAGAATTTGACTTGGATTTTAGGGAATAGTATGAACTCAACAGGTGAACAGAGGGAAGTAGTTCATTCTAGGGAAAAGAAATAGAGTTGGCAAAGACATGGTAGTACAAGAGCATATAGCATATTTTGGTGCAGAGAGCAGACAAATTTTGTTGAAGCATAAAGTGAATAAAAAGAAACTATGTAGAGGCAGGTAGGTGGTGCAGTCAGGAGTTCAAATCTGACCTCAGGCACTTAATAATTGCCTAGCTGTGTGATCTTGGTCAAGTCACTTAACCCCCATTACCTAAAATAAATAATTTAAAAAAACTATTTTAAAAAAAGAAACCATGTAATAAAGTTGTAAAGGGAGAAATCTAGACAAAAGAGTTTGAATGTTACACATTCTTCATTGTATTGTATGGGTGACCTGGAGTTCTTGAAGGCTATACCAATACAACAAAAGCTCTGACAGATTCTACCAAACTGGAAAGGTTTTGGTAGGGTTTGTGATAGGCTGCCATACGTCTACTGCTAAAGGATCAATGTCAACTTGAAGACAGATCTCCAGTAGTGTGCCACAAAGCTCTATCCCTGGTTGTCTTCTGTTCAAAATTTTTCAAACTGATAGCTAGAATGAAGACATAATTGGTATGCTTAGCATATTTGTAGATGGCACAAAAATTAGGAGAATATCTAATATTTTACATAATAACAGTTAAGAACAAGTTGTTGAAGATTTATGAACAGAGTTGTGATATGGCCAATTTTCATGCATATAAAAAGCTAATATTGAATAAAAGATGAAACTATAAATGAGCACTATTGTTTAGTCATTTTCAGTCATGTTTGACTCTTTGTGTCTACAACTGGGATTTTCTTGGCAAAGATTCTAGAGTGGTTTGCTATTTCCTTCTCCAGCTCATTTGACAGATGAGGGAACTAAGGCAAGCAAAGTTAAGTGACTTGCCCAGGGTCACCCAGCTAGTAAGTGTCTGAAGTCAGATGTGAACTGATGAAGAAGACTTTTCCTGACTCCAGGCCCAATACTATCCACTATGCCATCTGGCTGCTTTAAATTTAAGACACCATCAAATTGGTCCAGATAGTTAATAACAAGAACTTGTATTAACATAATGGCAACAGGAATAGAGTAGGGGATGTAGATGGGTGAGATGCACCAGTGGAATTGACCAGACTTGATAACTAACTGGATCTGATAGGTGAGGGAGACATGACAAAGATAATCACAGGATTTCAAACCTGGGTGATATAAGATTGAAAATTGATTTTAAGTCTATTTTTAAGGTTTAGTTAAACTAAATTTAATATTCCCTTTCTCAGATCCTTTTCCTTTTAAACTTCACCTACCACCTACATCTTGGAAGGTCAAGCTTTTGCCTTGTAATTATGACCACCTTTGTAACCCCATGCAGTATCCACTTTCCAGAGAAACTTGATTAACCTAAAAGGTCAAATCTCATCAATTTAACCTCCTATCTCTTCGGAACCTTTATCTTGTGACTTAATAACATGTCTTGGCTACCCTTAAGGGGGTTTCAGAAAGGAAGGTCCAAATGATATAATCTCAATTCTGTCTATGGCATTAAAAACCAATCAAAAAATGCCTGTGCTATTCAAGATTTTTCCTCTGTCCTCTTGCTAATTGTTAAAAAAGATCTCTTCTATACCCTGAAGAGATCATGAAAAAAGGCTAAAAACATCACTTGTACAAAAATATTCATAGCATCCCTGTTTGTGGTGGCAAAGAATTGGAAATTGAATGAATGTCCATCAATTGGGGAATGGATGAACAAATTATGGTATATTATGGAAATATATGTAGTATATTATGTTATGGAAAGTTGTTGTTCTACTAGAAACCAGGAGGGATGGGAATTCTCCTGGAAGGATTTGCATGAACTGATGCTGAGTGAGATGAGCAGAACCAGAAGAACATTGTACACCCTATGGGGGTGGGAATGGGGGCGGAATCAATCTTAATGGGCTTACTTATTTCATCAGTGCAACAATCAGGACAATTTTAGGGTATCTGCATTGGAGAAGACTATCTGTATGCAAGGAAAGCATTGTGGAGTTTAAACAAAGACTAAAGATTATTACCTTTAATTTTTTTTAAAAAAAGGTATCTTATATAATTTTGCTATCTCTTATCTTTTATTTTTACCCTTAAGGATATGATTTTATCTCAAACATTCAATTTTGATCAATGTATAGCATGGGAACAATGAAAAAGAGTATCAGATTGCCTTCTGTGGGGGATGGGGGGAGAGAAGTGAGTTTGGGGGGAAAATTGTAAAATTCCAAAAACAATTTTAAAAAAAGACCCTAACTGCCCTTACTCAGTGTCTTTGGTTATTTAAAGAGGCCTTTGACCCAATTTATTGATTACTGCTAGCCTAACTAATAAATTGATCATACTCAGAACCTTGTCTCTCAGTTTACCTTAAGTTCAAATGCAACAATAACTAGTGGAACTTCCATAACTAGAGTGAAATCAAAATGGGGAACAGATTTAGGAGGAAAGGTAAAAAGCTCAATTTTGAATATCCTGAGTATGAAATATATGAAATCTTTCTATAATTTACAGATAGCAGTCCCAGTTTTTTCCTTTGGGACCAAATAGAAAAGGCTTAATACCTCTCTAATATGACAACTCGTCATATATTTGAAGACAACTGTGATGTTTCTTTAAGTCTTCCCTTTTTTTTTTTTTTAGCTTTTTCAAGGCAATGAGGTTAAGGGGCTTTCCCAAGGCCACAGGGGTAGGTAATTATTAAGTGTCTGAGGTCGGATTTGAACCCAGGTACTCCTGACTCCAAGGCCGGTGCTCTATTATCCACTGCGCCACCTAGCCACCCCCCAAGTCTTCCCTTCTTGAGGTTAAATATCTTCAGCTTCTTTGATGGATGTTTTTATGACATATTTTTGAACCTCTTCACTATCCCAGTTCCCCTCCTCTGGATACATTCTAAGTGACTGACCAATGTTCTTACCAATACAGAGAACAGTTTGACCATTATTACATTTTTCTGGACATTTTATTTTTTATTAATATAACCTAAGGTCATATTCATTGAGTTTTTGACAACTATATTACATTGTTGAATTATATTGAACTTACATTTTAAACATTAAAACACCAGTCTTTGCCACATGAACTGCCAGCTAGTAATATCCCACCTAACTTGTAACTGTGCAGATTATTTTTTGAACATAAAAAGATAACTTTCCATTCTATCTCTTATTATTATATTCAACCCATTGATCCAAATATTTGAAGTAATCTTAGATCTCAATAATTATTATTGTTGACAACAATAATAATATTTCACACACAGATACATGCACAAAGTTAATTTCAGGATTTACAAAGTACTTTCTGTCATATAGTACAATAGTTTTCATCTAATATATTAGCTATGTCTTCTCAGTTTTATATCACTTGCAAGTCTGATACATATACCATTTCTATCTTTATACAAGTCATAAAATATTGATTGTGGATAGAGCACTGTTGCATATAGCTTGAGACCTTTCATCAATTTGAAATTCATATTCCAGCAATAGACATCTAGGTCCATCATTAGACTCTATCCAAAGCCTTTATAGCTTAGTAGAATCTGTCAGAACTTTGGCCCTGCTGGCTTAGTTCTCAAGAACATGGAATTCCTCAAAGAGGAATCAGAACAGGACATTAGGGAAAGATAATTATCCTAACTTTGTTCAAAACCCTCTTTGAGAATTTGCTTTTGTTAGGCCCTAATTGACAGAAACGACTCCATGTTTGACCACAATTGTCCCATCTATAAACCTAGAAGTTCATATCTACTCAACAGCTGATTTAGTTGTATTTATTTACAAAATGAATACCAGACATTCCCAATCACAGTTTAACAAACTTTTTTCTAAAGCAAATACATAATATTAGCAGACTTTTCTACTCCCAATGCCTCTGCTGTTGATAAAGTGTATGTATGACAATTTGAATCACCCACTAATTGACTTTCCCTAAGAGTCTGTCTCTCACTGAATCCCTGTGAATCTGACCAATAAGATATAAAGGCAGAGATGCAGAGTTCTGGGCCCTTTCTCTTTTTTTTCTTTTTAAAAATTAATTAATTTATTTTCATCCATATATACATGCATATTTCCAAGTTACAATATTTCCCTCCACCCTCCCTTCCCACCCCCCTATCCTCAGCAGGGAATAGTCAGGTTAGCATTTTACATACATATTTGATAAACATGTTTACAGATGAGTAATTTTCGGCATGAGAAATTAGGATTAAGGTAAAAAGATACATAAGAAATAATTTTTATAAAGTGTTCATCAGATTTGGAAGGGTTGGTTTTTTTTCTGTGTTTTGTTTTTCTTCCTCTGGATGGAGATAATATAGTTTTTAGCCGATCCAATACAGTTGTCCTAGCTCTCTGGACTGTCAAGAGGAGCTGCTTCAAGGTTTTTCATTTCAAAATGTTGCTGATGTGTACATTATTCTCTTGGTTCTGCTCTTTGCTCAGCATCAGATCCTAAAGTCATTCCATGTTTCTCTAGAGTCTGACCATTTATGGTTTCTTATAGAACATAGTATAGTACCATAACTTGTTTAGCCATTCCCCAATTGATGGGCATTCCCTCAATTTTCAGTTCTTTGCCACTACAAAAAAAGCTGCTATGAATGTTTTGGAACATGTGGGACTTTTCCCATTTTTTTATGATTTCTTATGGATATAAACCTAGAATTGGAATTGCTGGGTCAAAGAGTATGGACAGTTTTATTGCTCTTTGGGCATAGTTCCAGACTGCTCTCCAGAAAGATTGGATTCCTTCACAATGCCACCAGCAATGCACCAATGTCCCAATCCTCCCACAACCTCTCCAATATTGATCATCATCCCTTTTTCTCATCTTGGTTAATCTAATAGGTGTGAGATGAGACCTCATTGTTGTTTTAATTTGCATTTCTCTAATCAATAGTGATTTGAAGCATTTTTCATATGATTATATATAGCTTTAATTTCTTCATTTAAAAACTATCTATTCATATCCTTTGACCATTTATCAGTTGGGGAATGACTTGTGATTTTATAAATTGAGGCAATTCTCTATATATTTTAGAAGTGAGACCTTTATCAGAACTCCTAGTTGTGAAGATTGTTTCCCAGCTTTCTGTTTTCCTTCCAATTTTGGCAGCATTGATTATTTTAGTGCAAAACCTTTTTAATTTAATATATTCAAAATCATTCATTTTGCAGTTTATAATATGCTCTAATTCTTGTTTGGTCATAAATTTATCCCCTTTTCCATAGATCTGATAGAATATTTCTTGGTCTATTAATTTATCTGTTTCACTCTTTATGTCTAAATCCTGTACCCATTTTGACCTTATTTTGATATATGATGTGAGATGTGGATCTATGCCTAGTTTTTACCATACTACAGTTTTCCCAATACAGTTTTCCCAATAATTTTTGTCAAATAGTGAATTCTTATCCCAGAAGCTGATGTCTTTGGGTTTGTCAAATAGTAGATTGCTGTAGTCATTTACTGCAGTTTCTTTTGAACCTATACTAATGCACTGATCCATTACTCTGTTTCTTAACCAGTACCAGGCAGTTTTGATGACTGCTTCTTTATAGTATAGTTTTAGATCTAGTAGAGCTAGGCCACCTTCCTTTACATTTTTTTTCATCAGTTCCCTTGCTATTTTTTCCCTTTTGTTGCTCCAGATGAATTCTGTTACTATTTTTTCTAGTTTGGTAAAGTAGTTATTTGGTAATTTGATTGGTATGGCACTAAGTAATTTAATTTGGGTAAAACTGTCATTTTTGTTATATTAATTAGACCTAACCATGAGTATTTGACACTTTTCCAAATATTTAGATCTGACTTTATTTGGGTGAGGAGTGATTTATAATTGTGCTCATACAGGTTCTGGGTTTGTTTTGGGAGGTAGTTTTCCAAGTATTTAATGTTGTCTACAGTTATTTTAAATGGAATTTCTCTTTCTATCTCTTGCTCTTGGGTTTTGTTGTTCATATATAGAAAGGTTGATGATTTGTGTGGGTTTATTTTATATCCTGCTACTTTGCTGAATTTGTTAATTGTTTCAAGGCATTTTAGATGATTTTCTCAGGCTCTCTAGGTGTACCATCATATCATCTGCAAAGAGTGAGTTTTGCTTCCTCATTGCCAATTCTGATTCCTTCGATTTATTTTTCTTTTCTTATTTCTACTGCTAGCATCTCTAATACTATATTGAATAGTAATGGTGATAATGGGCATCTTTGTTTCACCCCTGATTTTATTGGAAATGCTCTGAGTTTATTCCCATTACATATAATATTTCTTGATGGTTTTAGTTAGATACTATTTATTAATCTGAGGAACACTCTTCTCATTGGCTGACTTTCTGCTCTGTGCCATTATGGAACTCATTTGATGAACTGAATTAAATATAAAATCTCTGCCTAGGAGAGTCTATGATATTACTTGAAGAATTCTTTGTATAAAGTTTTTAATCTTTAGATCCCAAAAGGGCTTCTCTGAGATTCTAGGGTGACAACTTTGATAACCCTATTCTACATTTTTCACTCATTCAACCATGATAAGGCTAGTCAGGCTCCTTGTTTAATAACATGGCAGTATTTACTCTCTCTTTCCTAGAAACTACTTTTCTCACATTCATCATTCATTATGTCTGTCTCCCCTGTGTGATTACTTAAAGTCCCCCCAACCAGAAATGCTGAAGCAGTCTGACTACCAAACCAATCAAGTATCATTCTGTCACATGCATAACTGAGCATCTCCAGGAGACTCATTCTTGAATCTCTGGTTTTAAGGAGAGGATCAGTTGTTAAAGTGGTACAGAAATGGTAGGATATAGTGAAGCAATTTCCATAAAGGTGAATTACTTGCATTGATAAAGAAAGTATTAATAAGTACCCAATTTCTCATTTTCCACCTAGCATATAGAGGTTCTAGCAGAAGATAAACAACAAGGAGGCTAACTGTATAAATTCATCTAGCTAACTATCTGTTCTACATCTCAAAGAGTATGTGTAAATTGCTAAACCCACTTGTCCAAAAGTAAAATGAAATAAAAAGCAATTCCACATTTTGCTTAAATGTTTTTTTAAACATCTGCTTTTTGTTAGGCACTATCTTAGGTGTTAAGGATACAAAGACAAAATGAAAATAATGTTTTATACTTTAGGAGATTTCATTCTTCTGGAAGGATACAATGTATATATAAGATGAATAAATGGAAATTTTGGGCAGGGAGACTAGTGAAGATTAGTTATAGTAATCAATCTCAAACTTTTCTTTATTTTTTTCCCCAAAAAAATAGAATGCTGAAGTTGAAAACAGAGAAGAGATTGCTTGGTAGTCTGACTTTCAAACCCCATTTCCTGGATCTTGGGATTACTTCCCCTTTTTTTCCAATGTAGAAGACTCCCAGAAGAGGAAACCACTGTGGACTTTACAAACCTGGGATTATCAGCTTCTCATTGGTCACCTTGAAGACAGCAGACAAGAAACAAAAGCTGAGGAATTTGGAATTATTTTAGCATACCTAGTTGAAGCTTGACTCATTTGGTATATAGAGCTTAGGTTTTAGGAACCACTTTATTAGGAGAAAACAAGACTTCATGTAGGAGTTGGATAGTAATAGACCAAGCCTTGAATGAAGATAAGAGAAGTCAGGAAAAAATTAGAATGGAATATTCTTGGTGGGTGGGAAAGACTGTTGTTATTGTTTATCCTCCATTCTTAAAGAAGACCAATCACATCTGAGGATGATAATTTAACTTGCAATTTGAATTTAAGTAAAGCAGGACTATATAAAATTACTAGCCTTTACTCTTTCCTCCAGAGCCATCTGGGTTCAGTGTCAAGAAATAGTGTGGGATGACTGGAGATGGTCCAGATACAGTGGGAGATCTTTCTATTTTCACTCACTGTGAAAATCTTTAAAGAAAGGATATGGAATTCCCACATATAAAATTTTTTGTACAAAGGTCTCCATTACTATTTAGCACAAACAACAGCAACAGCAATATTATCCAGTCATTTTTAAAAGAAATGTGAATCACTAAAAGGCTTGTGATGGAAAACCATATGAGCGGGAACTGTGGAATCTGAATGCAGATCAAAATATACTATCTTCACTTTTTTTTTAGGATTTTGCAAGGCAAACGGGGTTAAGTGGCTTGCCCAAGGCCACACAGCTAAGTAATTATTAAGTGTCTAAGGCCGGATTTGAACGCAGGTACTCCTGATTCCAGGGCCCATGCTCTATCCACTGCCCCACATAGCCGCCCCAATTTCATTTTTTAAAACTTGTTTTGTATTTATTTTTTCTCATGGTTTTTCCCTCTTTAGTTCTGATTCTTCTTTCACAACATGATTATTATGGAAATATGTTAAACAAGATTGTACCTATATCAGATTACCCACTGTTTTGGGGAGGGGGAAGAAGGGAAAGAAGTAGAAAAATGTAAAACTCAAATCTTACAAAAAGATGAGTGGTGAAAACTCTCTTTGCATGTAATTGGAAAAATAAAATAGCATTTTAAAAATATAAATTATCTATGAACAGCTTTGAAATTCTAAAAAGAATCTTATAAACCTTTTGGAAAATGTGTCTGCTTCAGTATTGAGGATTTTAGAGAAGGTTGTGCATAAAAATTGGATGAGATGAAAAGTCATGTAGTCCACACCATCGAAGTTATGGATTTGTCAGCCAAATACCTAGGCCAGCTTTTACTTTGAGGACATTAAAAAAAAAAATCTTGACTTCAGAGTTAACTTAATTGAGCCCCAACTGATCATATTGCCTCGGCCTGTTCCAGACCTGGACCAGAGTATATATGTCTCCTGCCATGTTTTTAGTTCTGACCCTTCTCCTGTGCTTTGTCAAGAGATGAAAGTTCAGTCTTCGGTTCCTGCAGTAGCCTGACCTCCACTACAGTGTTACAAAACAGGTTGAGTTGCCCAGTAAGGGAGGGATTCTGCAAGGGGTGTGTCCGTTCCTAGGAAGGGTTGCAATAGCTGAGCTACATGTAAGACAAGCAAAAACTGCTTTCTTTTTTCCTCTAGGGTCCTGGGGGCTATTTTTATTCATTTCCTCTTCTAGGCATGGCAGTGTACTTCTAAAGCTCCTGATGGGTCTGTTGTGGAGCAGGCTGCTATCAACTGGCAAAAAATGCTGTTTGTCATTCTTAGGATAACCCCAGAAACTGAAGATTTAGACCAGGGACTGAGAATATGAGTGAAGGGATGGTATCCATTACTCAGGACCACTGCTAAGCAATGGTGTCTTATGGGAATAAGATGGGCATCTTTGTGTGGAATGAACACTCAAGGGCAGTGTGCCCTCTGCCAGTTGCATTTTAAAAATGAATCTGCAAGTTGTAGTTATGGGGGTGGGGGGAACAGGTTCTCATGAGCTGAATAGGAATGGAGCTTAGTTTTCTCTGTAATTTATTATGTATGGATTTTCATAGACCTTGACAAGATCCACGATTTCATTAGTGTAGTACTTACTCCACTGAAGCAGTTTGCAATCTTCCCATGCCTTATTAAGCAGTCAATCAATCAATCAATCAATCAGTCAACAAGAGGTTTCTGTGACCAGAACAATTTATCACCCGATAACCAACTTTTGGGGAATAAGTCTCTCAACTTAGCTGGGCTGGTTCTTAGTCAGCACATTCCATTCACTAGACCTCTACTTTTGTAACATTTTCCCTGGCTCCTTGCACAATGCCTGGAAAATACTTGACATTTAATAAACATTGATTGATTAATTGATTTCCTACTTAGTAGCATTCCCCAGAGCTTGCACTCCAATAGCATGATTTAAAGATCCTAGTTATTACAGGAAGAAGGATTCCTATAAGCAAATATATCTTATATGTATATATCAGGAGTGCCCTGGACTAAGAGGGAAGAGAAATTGCTTTCTTATTTAATAAAATTAACTTGAATAAGCTCCAATCTTTCTCATTCTTAGTTATCTCATTGGTAGAATATAGGCTATCATCTCTATAATCACCAACATTCCTTCTGACATTAATATTCTCTCTTTCTACATGTAAATGCAGGGTTCCCTCTGGCTCCCTATCCCAAACCTTCACTTGTACTTAACAGATTGGATTCCCAAGAGGGAAGTTGACTGCAGCTCCCATAAAAATCTAGCATTATCTTAAAGAGTTGTTGCTCCAAACTCTATTGCTTATGAGTCTTATTTCACTATATACCCAATATTGATCAACTAGTTGCTAATGATTAACTTTTTACAGGAATATTCACTGAATGACAGAAGTTAAAAAATATTCCCCTCACTGGGGGTACATTCTCTCCACCAAAGACACTCAAAAAACTGGAAGAGTGGACTCAACAGGGCACAAAGGTAATACTATCCCTATGTAGTGAAGATGTTGGGCAGAGAAATATATTTGAAGTATATTTGAAACACTGCTGCTAGAGGTCCTTTAATCTCCCCACAAAATTTACTTAAGAGCATTGTGTCAGTGATGTACTAGGTGCTCTCTTGCTCAGCTTCCTTGTTATGTGAAGTGACTTGTTTGACAGGTCAGTTCACTGCAGGGGGTCAGTTAGTTAATTTTTTTTTGACTGCTGAATTGCCCTCAGATTTGTCAGCTTCTACTGAATCTGGTGGTCCCTATTACCAACTCTTGCTGCTGAAGAGACCCCTAGTGATTTTTCTAACTTTGAAACTTACCAAGGTATAGCCAGGTCACTTCAGTCTCTCAAAATCCATTCACCTAAGCTCAAAAAAGAATAAACACAAAAGAAATAAAATAGACACCATATATTCATGGGCATAAAATAATCAGTAGAAAAACAAAAGCATTTCATATCAATTTTTCTCACTTGAAAACTTCCAGTGAAGAATGCTAAAAGGCCCAAAGTAAGGACATATTGATCCTTTTGTAAGCAAATTCACTTCTGGACTATAGGTCATTAGTCTTTCCATTTCCAAAGCAAATCATAATGCTTTGTTTTGGTCACTCAGCCGTTTTCAGCCATAAATAGATTCACCAAGCCTTCACATGTTGGATTGGAAGCAAGCAGGGAATCTTATACACTCTTTGCATTACTTATCAAGACATGGCAATTCTAGGCATGCTACAAGCACAAGTGCTTATGGGCCAATGTTCCCATTATACGTGTTTACAATAGTGTTGGAGAACTTTTTTTCTTGTTAAAGGAGTTCAGCCCAATATGTTTAAGTTACACACAATACCTATTTAATATGGCATCCATGAACACTGCAGCCTACTAAGGCATCTGTTGATAAATTTGAAATAGTCCATGAAGTTGAACATCTTTATTTTTGCTTACCTCTAATTGGACAGTGGTTAACATAGCAGATAGAGTGTTGGACCTGGAGTCAGAAAAACTCATCTTCATGAGTTCAAATCTGACTTCAGACACTTAGGAACTGTATGACCCTGGGAAAATCATTTAACCATGTTTACCTCAGTTTCCTTATTTGTAAAATGAACAGGAGAAGGAAATGGCAAACCACTCTAGCATATTTGTCAAACCCCAAAGAAGATCCCAAAGAGTCAGCAATTACTGAAAAGACTGAATAAAAACAATTGAAATTTAGTAACTTCTTCGATTATGAATATAGGCAACAAAACATTTTTTGAAAGGGGTCCCATAAGTTTTACCAGACTGCCAAAGAGGTCCATGACACAAAGAAAATGACTACTTATTTAAAGGTGTTCAAGAATAAATAGGAAGGAAAGATATGATTAAAAAAAATAATGCAGATAAAAAGAATTAACAGAGGATTTTCAAGGAGGAAGGGGAAAGAAAAGAAAAGATGGAGACAGGCATATATAGAATTTAAAAAGTAGTGATGGAGAAAAGGGATCAAAGAATTCAATTTGGAAGAAGTACTAGAAATCATTGAGTTTATTCTCTTCATTTTATGATAAGAAAAGTGACTTGCTCTTGGGATTTCCTGCTTATAGATCATAATAGTTCAGTAGTTGTTGGTCTACTTGTCTGAAGACATGCTTATTAATAAGATCAAAGTAAAGCAAAGATGATTATTATCACCATTACTATTTAACATAATCCTAGCTGTAGCAATAAAAAAAAATAGGAAAAAAGTAAAAAGGTTAGGCAAAAAGGAGACAAAATGATTGATTTTTACAAATGATAGGATGATTCACTTAGAAAACCCTAAAGAGTCAACCAAAAATTTGATTTAAATAATTAAATTAATAAATTGAGAAACTTTACAGGATATAAAATGAATTCACATAAATCATCAATATTCTTATATGTTACAATAACTCTTTCAGGAAGAACTAGGAAAATAATTCCATTTCAAATAACTACAAAAGAAATAAAATTTTGGAGAGCATCCACTAAGGTATACTTAAGAACAATATGAGTTCAACTATGAACTCTATAAAAATAAAGAATGATATATTAATCTTTATAATTAAAGGAATATTAATTGTTTATGGATAGGTCAGGTCAACATAATAAAAATGAAAATGCTATGTAAATTATAATTACTATAGTGGCATGCCAATCAAACTACCAAAGAGGTTTTTTTAATATAACTAGGAAAATAATAATGAAATTCATATGTATAAATAAAAGGTCAAGATTTTCAAAGGTAATAATGAAAAAGGGAAGAAAGAAAGACTATCAGAGTTTAAATTATACAAGAAAGTAGTAATCAAGAAAATGATTCAGTACTGATTCTGGGCACTGTCCCAAATATCTGGAGCTGTCTCCCTCATATCTGTCTTCTGACTCTGTCTTACCTTAAATCTTATGTCTTCTAGAAGTTCTTTACTGTTCCTACTTCTTTCCTTCTGATATTATTTCCAACTTATCCTGTGTATATCTTGATTATCCATAATCAAATGCAAAATGAAATCTATTTGAGAGTAGGGAATATCTTTTGACTTTCTTTATATTTTCAACAGTTAATTCAATTCCTGGCATATAGAGGGTAATTAACAAATGCTTTATGGTTTAACTTTGCTAAAAAATAGTGAGGTTAATCCCTATAACTGATTGGGTATACAGCATACAGAGACAAGAGAACATAATAGTGTAGTGTTGAATAAACCCAAAGACCCACAATCACAATTTGACAAAAATTGCTGGAAAGACTGCAAAATAATTTGGCAAAAATTATATATACAACAATATCTTATATCATATGCCAAGATAAAGTCCAATCAAAAACAAACATTACAGATTTTAAAAGTAACATCATATGCAAATTAGAAGAAAAAAAGAAAAAATTCCCTTGAGGTCTATGGATAGGGAAAGAGTTCATGACTGAACAAAATATAAAAAGGATCATATGATAAAATAGATAATTTATACAGATAATATATAAAATAAAAAAGATTTTGTATAAATAAAACACATGCAGATAAAATTAGAAGGGTAAAAACTATCTGGAAAATCTTTGTTGCAAATTTCTCTGATAATGGTCTTATATCTAAATATGTAAAATAATAATTAAAATTTATAAGATTAAATGCTATTTTCCAATAGATAAATGACTAAAGAATATGAACAAACAATCTTTGAAGGAAGAAACACAAGCTATCAACAGCTTTATGAATAATACTACAAATGACTATTAGGGAAATTTAATTAAAGCAACACTTCAAATTCTACCTTGCACCCATTTTTCTACCAGTTATACTTCATTGACCTTTTCTATCATATCTTCTTTTTTTTTGAATGCCATCTTATTTTTTCAGTTACATGTAAATCTAGTTTTCAACATATATCCTTTTGTATACTTTTGAAATCCACATTCTTCTACATCCCTTTCTTCCTTCCCCATTTGTTATACATGCGCAATCATGTTTAACATATTTCCTCATTAGTCAAATTGTAAAAGAAGAATAAGAATTAAAGGAGAAAAACATAAGAAAAAGAAAAAAATGTAAAACAAAATTTAAAAAAGTGAAAATAGTAGTTTTGGTCTGCATTCAGACTCCATAAATTTTTCTTTGGATGTAGATGGTATTTTCCATCACAAATCTTTTAGAAGTATGCTTGATCACTAAACTACTGAGAGGAACTAAGTCCATCAAAGTTGATCATCATCCAGTGTTGACTGGAGGGGCTTATTTTAAATAAAAAAAAATGTCAATCTGAATTCAGAAACCATTGACTCTCTCTCTCTCTCTCTCTCTCTGGGAATGAGATTCTTTATTTTTATTTATTTATTTATTTATTTGTTTGTTTGTTTGTTTTTTAGGTTTTTGTGAGGCAAATGGGGTTAAGTGGCTTGCCCAAGGCCATACAACTAGGTAATTATGAAGTGTCTGAGACTGGATTTGAACCCAGGTACTCCTGACTCCAAGGCCGGTGCTTTATCCACTACGCCACCTAGCTGCCCATGATATCCTTTAGAATTGTCTTGGGTCACAGCACTGCTGAGAAAGTTAGTCATTCGAAGCAAATCCTACAATATTATGGTAACTTTTACACAGTACATTTCACATTGCATCTGCTCATGTAAATCTTTCCAGGTTTTACTGAGAACATCCTACTCAACATTTCTTATTGCACAATAGCAATCTATCATAATCACATACCACAACTTGTTCAACCATTTCCAAACTGATGATTATCCTCTCAATTTCTAATTTCTTGCCACCAGAAAAGAGCTGTTTATAAATATCTTTATACATACAGGTCTTTTTCCATTCCATTTTTTTCAACTCCTCAGAAATACAGACCTAGCAGTGGTCCAAAATGGCTTCTTTGTTTGCTTGTTTGTTTTTGCAAGGCAATGGAGTTAAGCCACTTGTCCACAACTAGGTAATTATTCAGTGTTTGAGGCTGGATTTGAAATCAGGTCCTCCTGCTTCCAGGACTGGTGCACTATCCAATGTGACACCTAACTGTCTCACTATCATACCTTCTTGTTCTAGGAAACTCACCTTTGAGAAATCTTATCATCCTGCATCTACTTTTTTCCCTTATTTAATATTTCATTTTTAATTTGGAATCAATGGAAATTTTATTTTTATTTTTTTTAGGAAAATAATTAGTCTATGTATGGGCAAGGCAGTGCCAAACTCTCATCTAAGCATGCTTTGTTATCTCTTTCTATCCAGTTGTCTAAGTATATTTACAATCTGTGGGCTGAGAGATCCCCAAAGTAGCAGCAACTCCTAAGAGCAGAACCTCCTGAATTGTCTTAGGTGGGGAAAATCTCACTCTTTTTTGTTTTGTTAAGCTGCTCCAGAATTCAATTTGACATGTTATTGTTTTTTGGAGGGGAATGTTAGGAGAATTTGACTAGGTTGCTGCCTTTACTCCACCATCTTAGCTCTACCCCTTGTGAAGGTCATGGATTTTTTTTTTTGTTTATATTCTTATAACTTTATTTCAAATATAATTGATTTCATTTGTAATCTTGTGTATTTCACTTTATGCATTTAAGAACACTTCTCAGAGAAGGAATCCAGAAGCTTCAACAGACTGCCAAAGAGGTTCAAAACACCAAAAAGAGGAAGAATTCTACTTTAGCGTCATGGGAAAATGTATGGTGGGGATGAAGAGGACTGGTGGAACAAGGGGACAGAGGGCACAGTGTTTTTTATTGCCTCTAGTCTTTCCCTTCTCCTATACGTTCTCCACATGACCACCCAAATAATCTTTCAGAAGCAACAACCTGACCATGTTGTTACTCAGTGAAGAACCTTTTATGTTTCCCTTCGTGCTTTCAGGATAAAATGCAAATGAAGCAGATGTTTCCTGAATGACCTTTGAAAAAGTAGTACTTTAGAGTAGGAATTTTTAATTTGGAGTCCATGGAAATTTATTTATTTTTTTTTTAGGAAAAACATTATTCTGTGTATGGGCAATGAGCTACCAAACAGCATCCAGGGTCATCTTAAGCATCTAATCTCTTTCTGTCCAGTTGTTTAATTGTATTACAGTCTTTGTGCTGAGAGATCCCAGGTTGGCATTTAAAACTTTTTTGTAAGCTGTTTCAGTCATCTTTCCAGGCTTATTCCACATTACCTCCTCTATGTACTCTCCATTAAAGGAAGTTGGCCTCCTTTCAGCTCCCAAGTTTGACATTCAGTTTCCATCCTCTGCACTTTTACACAGGCTGGTCCTTTACACAAAATGCAATTTCTCTTCACCTCATCCCTGATCCTTAAAGATTCAACTTAAACAGTATTTCTCATTTCTCACCTGGCTACACTACCTTGAGACTTTTCTGTCATCTCCCTCATGCCCCAGGAAGCTCATAATTAGGATAAACCCATCATCTGTTAAGATCTCATCAGTCTTGGTACTCAACATCATAACTAACCTCTGTCTCTGAATGGAGGGTGGGGACAAGCACTCCAAATTGCCATTTAAGGAAAGACCTCAGCTCAGATACTTCATTTACTTGAATGCTCTATTTTGGAACTCTGCCTCCTTGCCTGAGAGTACCTTCCCCAGTGCCTCCCCTTTACAGTTTCCTTTGGTGTTTTGTCTTCCCCTATTAAATTGGAAACTCCTGCAGGGCAGGGACTGTCTTACTTTTTAAGTATTTTAACCTCAAGTTTATCACAGAACTTGGCACATTTTTTCAATCTTGTCCAACTTTTCATGACCTCATTTGGGGTTTTCTTGACAAAGATACTGGAGTGGTTTTCCATTTCCTTCTTTAGAAAGCTCAGTTTACAGATGAGAAACTAAGGAAAATTCGATTAAATGACTCCCAGGGTCACATAGCTAGTAAGTGTCTGAGAGCAGATTTGACTCAGGAAGATGAATCTCTCCACTGAGCTCATAAATGGGTTTTGTATGTTTAGAATAAATTGATAAGAAAGAGGTCATTTTGTTGTCCAATCTCTTAAAGAAGACCCTCTCTTTCAAGAGTTTTCCTTTGCCATTCTTTTAAATATTTTCCCAGGTACTAGTCTGATCTCTTCTATTTGAGGCCAGATCATGAAGGACTGATGACAGATGAATAATGATTCCTCATTAGGAACTTAATTTTCCCAGGGCCAGGACAAGTCTCAGTGTGGCTGCTGCCACCATTTCCTTCAAAGTTCTAGTCCAGAGGGGGGGAAAAAACCAAAATAGAAGTATGTATGTTATATATCAAATATATAATATAAATTTGCTTTTTCCTTATTGAATGAAAATATGGTGGCTTTCCTCTAGTGCAAGGTGGGGAGGAAGGGAGGAGAAAAAAGTTCACAGTAGAGAACAAAAGAAAACTCAGAAGGAAGAACAGAAGACAGTAACTTTGAAAATGATAGGTAGTATTTATAATGTAGTTTTTTAAAAAAAATTAAACTGAAATGGAGATTCATGGCTTCATATTGAATCCTCTTTTTTTAGTGTGCAATGTACATAGAAACTTTTTTCTGTCTTTTTGTATTTAAACTCAAAATGAATAAAAAATTAAGAATAAAAAGAACTGAGACAGAAAATTGTAGAAAACAGGGAAAGTCACAAGGAGTAAAAGAAATGACTTTGGTCATTATTATACAAATGAGTTCTAAGATTTGGGGATTTTGACTGTCAGAATTTCCCTCAGAGGCACCCCCAACCCCCATTGAGATGGCATCTGAGGTTTCCCCTCTAGATAGAAAGCAAGCTGGTTTAGGTTAAGGTTTCAGAGAACCATTGAATAGCAATTCAATGATCAGAGCCTTACTTTCATTCACAGAGCTCAAAAGAGCTCCTTGGAGATTACTTACATAAGGTATTGTTTTCAAACTTTGGTTAAACTATGAGGAAGGGATAGATGCCTTATTTAAAAGTTTTCATTCCAACTCAAACCCTACAGACTCATATCTTGCATATTGCATGGTCAATGTTCAATGAATCCCAATTTTTTTGTTTGTTTGGGCTACATTTGTGCTTTCATTGGTATGGGAAAGCCTCAGTGAAGAAACCATGCAAATCAGCAACTATTCTTTAATTTATTTTCTTAGATAATTGCCTGGAGATCTAGGATCATATAGGCAATATGTGTCAGAAGCAGGACTTGAAATCAAGTCTTTCTGTTTCAGAGGTCAGATTACCATTCCCTAAGCCAGGATGGGATCTAACAGTCAACATGGGAGCAGCATTCACACATGTTTTTCTAACATCTGTAATAATTTTCTTTTGTTTTAAAAAAATAAAACAATAGTTTAAGGAAAATAAGCAGAGAATGAATGCTGACTATGGAATTAAGGAGACTTAGGTTCAACTTTCAGTTCTGACATTACTAGTTGTGTGGCTATGGGCAATTCCCTTAGCAGCCCCGGAGGTCTAGATATTCCATCTGTAGACTGGGATCATAACATTTATGATCCCTAACTCACTGGTTTCTTCTGATGAAAGTGCCATATAAACATGAACAATTTTTATTCTGCTCAGCAAGCAAGATTTGTGTTTGTGTGTGTGTGTGTGTGTGTGTGTGTGTGTGTGATAATTGTTAAGACATTTTCTTCACATCAGCTTGCATTTTCAAACTTTTATATCCCACTAGAAGCACTATAAGCCATATGTCTTAGTTTGTAAACACTATAACAAAATCTGACTCCATATGAAATATTAGATATGTCTTTGGAAAAGGTTCCTCTCATTTTTCTGAAAAACTGGATTTGATGATATTATGCCAAAGAATTTCTAAGGACAGCATGGAGAAGGTTGAGTGAGGTTCAGATTCATTTTATAGGAGAAAATACAGAAGAATTTAATTTTCTCTTAACCCTGCTGCTAGAAGCAGGTAATGACAGGGGGTGATTAACTTTTATGTTTCTGAAGTATTTCACATGAAAGTCATTTTCAAAGAAACAGCAAGTAATCCTGGTAATTTAGAGTTTGTTTGAGTGTGTTTGAGATGCTTTTAAAGTAGCCTCAGTATTCTTTGGGAGATTAGGACAATACCCCTGGGGGCGGAGCTAGGATGTATAATTGGTTTCCAACTGGGAGAGATTTAGCTGTAAATCCACCTTGAACCCTTTTGGCCAACAAACAAAACCCCAAAGTGTGGCCAATCTTGACTTCCTTTCCCTTTCGCTGTTGGCAGGTTGTATTTGAAGATCAAAAGGGACACTCCTGAAAAGAGAGGGACACAGGTCCTTGGTGGGGTTCTGGGTCATTTGACATCTACTTGCTAACATTCAATTCTCTATGGTTCAGATACTTACAGTGCCTTTTTCTTAGTAGAGCATCAATAAATATTTGGTGAATTGATGAGAGCATAGACCTTGGCATTCTAAATAAAATAAACTCATATTTTTTTGTTAGGAATGCATTATGTGATTTTTATACATTTGTCTTCTTAATTTATTAAAATACACATTCTTAATTTTTTTGTTCAGATACACATTAAAATCAGTTGATGTTTTTTGTTACATTCACCAAGTAGGTGGAGGACCATAAGAGTGCTGAAGGGCAAGGAGAGGCAAAATTTCAATGAGCAAAATTTGTTCCTGGTGACCCATAAAGTAGAAAATCTGCTTATGATTAATCAAAACACAACTATGCTATTTGTGTGTTCCTGCTCCTTAAAATGGAAGCAAGACATAAGGAAAAACATCACAAGGCTTCTCACCACATTACCCAGTCTGTTGAATTAAACTATAATAACAGCAATGTTGCCTGAAGGAAGATTTGAATTCCAAATGTGATCAGACTTTGTTGAAAGAATAAAGGAGGAGGCTAGAGAATTGTTGAGAGTCCTGAATGTTGTGAATGTGTGAATCATGTGTGAGTCATTTATAACTACTTGGCAGGATCACACAATCAAGACAGAGCATAATATCCTATGAGTTTATGGATAGGGTCATCATGCCATTCTGTGTGGAAATTAATGGCATTGGGGATAATGTCAGTGGTACTAAGCCCAAGTTTATATTAATATGTAATGATATAAGTGGATGTAGCTTTGGGAAGCTGGGTGGTACAGTGGATAGAGTTCATCTTCCTGAGTTCCATTCTGGCCCCAAACACTTACTAGTTGTGTGACCCTGGGCAAGTCACTTAATACTATTTGCTTCAGCTCATCTATAAAATGAACAGAAGAAGGAATTGGCATAGCACTCCAATATCTTTGTTAAGGAAACCCCAAATAGGATACCAAAGAGTTGGACACAGCTGAAATGACTGAACAACAATAAAAGAGGTATGTATCATGGAGGGAGAGCAGTTGATCTAAGGGACAAGAAGGTTATAAGTTTGGTCAAAAAGTCAATCAATCAACTCAATTATATAATAAGAATTTATACAGAATCTACTCCTTGGCAAATCCTACTGTCCCAAGTACTTAGAATAGGAGGGCAAAAAACTGATCTTGGCTCCAATAGAGCTCTCAATATAATAGGAAAGATAATTTGCACATACACTCATACAATGTGTATGTAGATATATGTGTGTATGTATTTATCTATGTATATACTTATTTATATATGATAATGTTTATCCTTCATTCTGGAAGGACATCTCAAAAGTGATGCCATGACAAGCACATATATTGGATTTGAATGAGGAGTGCTGTGCTAAGTCACCAGCCTCATTTTTTCCTTCAGAGCCATTTGGGTCCAGTGGCCAGATTTGAATCAGGGTTGACTAGGAGATGATCTTAAATGCAAGGAAATTAGGGTTAATTGGCTTGCCTAAGGTCACTCACACAGCCAGTACATGTCAAATGTCTAAGATGGATTCAAACTCCCATCCTCCTGACTCCAAGACAAGTGCTCTATTCACTGAACCATCTAACCGCCCTGTTCTTATTTAAATAAATATGTAAGTATATGTATATATATATATGCATATTTATTATATAATAAATAAAGGTAAATTGAGGTGGGATAGGGATGACATTTACCAGTGGAGGAAGCCAGAAAGATCTCTGGAAGTAGATGAGGATTGAGCTGAGTCTTGAATGAATCTAGGAATTCCAAGAGACAGAGGTGAGGAGGAAATGTGTTCTATGCATGTGTCAGAGCAAAGACACAAAGATGAGTATCATATGTGGAAAAAAAAGCAAAACGGTCAGTTTTATTGGGCCATTGAGTGTATAGGAATGTATAGAATTAATGTAAAATAAGACTAGAAGGGTAAGGTGGGGCCAGGGTGTGAAAGCTTAATGAGAACATTAGTGTGTATTCCACTCAGAGGCTTTCTTTGGGGAACAGATAAAATCAGGGAGAGCCTAAATTTCTATACTGCTCTTCCCAAACTGGTCCTTCTACTGTAGTTGTAGAGCTAAGGGTGTTCGAAGAAAGGTGAGTAGGAGGAATCAGGAAGACCTCCTCATGGTTAAGCAGTGTGGCTCTGGGGAGACTGGTTACCATGTTAACCTTGCCTTACTATTTTTGTTTTCATTTCCTCCTCTGGTGTATCCATACATTGGGTTGTACTATAAGTTGCTGAATTTTTAGGCCCAGAGAATCTCCAACAGTTTGATAATGATGGCTCTTAGTTACAGAGTTAATGACAGATGCATCCTTGGCATCATGTCTTGAGTCTTTCCCTAATCTTTCAGATGTGTTAAAGATCACTGGGCCCTGAGAGTCACACTATCAAGATCCTGACAATTCTGCCTGATGTCCGTCCAATATTCATTCATATATATATATATATATATATATATATATATATATACACACAATTCTGGTAGGACAAGTAGGCTGATTTTTTTTTAGGTTTTTTTCCCAAGGCAAATGAGGTTAAGTGGGTTGTCCAAGGCCACACACTTAGGTAATTATTAAGTGTCTGAGGCTGGATTTGAACTTAGGTACTCCTGACTCCAGGGCCGGTGCTCTATCCACTACGCCACCTAGCTGCCCCATAGGCTGATATTAAAGTCAAATTTAAATATCTCTTTTTATTTAAATTTGCCACTTAGCTGTTATATATCCTTACCAGAATTATTCTCAAGGGTTTTAGTTTCTAGTCTGAAAAGTGAGAATACTGAACCAGATGATCTTGAAGGACTCTTTCCTCTCTGATATTCTGGGAATATGTGATTCTAGCTTTTATGAAGAGAATGGTTAATTAAATCTTTTTAATTCTCATTCTCAGAAATAATGACACTGTATGAGTAGCTGGTTACTTCAGTTGTTTAGAGGGTCGTTTTTAAAATTATGAACCAAATCACAGATTCCTTTCCTCCAAGAGTCACTTAGCTTTTCTTTGTTTTATAACCATAGACCAAATCCTATCCTAAGACAGTTGTCATGAATGCACCTTGCCAGTTGTAGAAGTACCATGTAGGTGAGAGGATGGATAGATCAAAGTATATCTATTCCCACTATGGGGGGGAAATTCATTGAGTATACTTTACTGGTGATAAATCTCTTGTTTTGATATTTGTGTATCTAGTGTATAGTAAGTCACTATTTATCTTGTAGTTAGGCTTTAGGTAACATCAGCCATAAAGGAACTAGGGGAAAAGAGTGAAGTTTTTTGAATGTCCTAAGCAGGTGACAAAACCCAAGAACTTTATTCTGTAGGGAAGTTACTCATATCCCATCTGAATATATTTATACTTATCTTAACATGTAATTTTTACTAGCTTCTTCAACTTGTTTCCCAACCTATATCAGATTAGAAGCGTAATATTATAAGGGTGGAGAAGAATTATGGGGGGTAGTTATTTTGATATCGGTGAAAAGTGACAGATAAAAGGAAGGAAGATTATAAAAGTTACAATAACTCAAAATATCCATCATCTGGGGACCACTTAATAGCAAGGCAGACAATTGTACCTATCCCAGTTGCCCTTCAGGGCATTGTTGCAATAATAATTGAAGTTCATTATCCTGAGTCTTCAAAGAAAGGTTAAATTATGTTCAGTATGCCCCATTTAAAAATGTGTACTTCATTTTAGAAAGATCCTATCTGAAATATATTAGGTATTGTCATAGATATAAAAGAAGGACAAGATAAGGCATGAACCTTACAGTGAGGTAAGCTTAACATACATGAAGTAATTAGAAAGTAATGACCCATAGTGTGGAATTATGTTCTGAGTTGGTGGGGCCAACATGAAACAATAAGATTTTGAGAGAAAGAGAGAGAGAGAGAGAGAGAGAGAGAGAGAGAGAGAGAGAGAGAGAGAGAGAGAGAGAAAGCAGGCAGATAGAGTTAGATGGAAAGGTAGAGAGATAGAAAAAAGAGACAGACAGACAGACAGATAGAGACAGATATAGGGGCAGAGTCAGGCTCATCGGATCTCAAAATAATCAGGGAAGGCTTCATAGAAAGTATATTTGAGTTAATCTGTAGGAAGGGTGTACATAAAACTTTACCTTTATACAATGCTTTAAATTTTATAAAGTACTTCCTTCATAGCAAGTATGTGACAGAACAGCAACGTGGGAATGGATCATGACTCCTGGGATGGCCTGGGTCACAGTCCTTCCTCTGACACATACTGATCCAGTAATCTTTGACAAATCACTTAACTTTTTTTGGAGGCCCAGGCAACTATAAAGTGTAGGATTTTATTAACTGTGATTGTCATTGTTGAGTCTTGTCTGATGCAGTGACCCTATTTGGGATTTTCTTGGCAAAGATACTGAAGTGGTGTGCCAGTTCCTTCTCTAGATTATTTTAAGATGAGGAAACTGGGGCAAAAAGGGTTAAATGACTTGCCCAGAATCACATAGCTAGTAAGTGTCTGAGGCTAGATTTGAATGCAAGTCTCCCTGACTTCAAGCCCAACTCTCTTTCTACCAATTTGCACTGGTGGTTGCAGTTCCTCAGTGGGGGCTTTCTCTACCAATAAAATCATAAATCCAGTAAAAAAAAAAACAAAAGAAACCCCCTCAAAAATACCCTGAAAGATAGGGAATTCAGATGTTATTTCTCTTTTACAGATGGAGAAACTGAAATGCAGTAAGGTTAAGTGAATTGCCCAGCTAGTAATTTCTAGGTTGTGTTGTGGATTGAAAATCAGAGGATTAGGATTAGATTCCTAGTTCTGCTAAATATCACTCAGATAACCCTGGGCAAGTCATTTAATCTCTCTAGGATTCAGGTTCCTCATTTATAAAATTATAAGATTAGTCTAGATTGGGGATCTGTAACCTATGGGCTACAACTGAGTCCTATCTGCTTTTTGTACAGTCAACAACAAAAAATGATTTTTACATTTTTAAATATAATAAAATTTTATTTTAATTATGTTAAACTATATTTTACAATCTTAAAAACTATTCTTAGCTTCACAGGTGGTATAAAATCAGGAAGCAGCCAGGTTTTGACCCTAGGCCACAGGTTGTTTACTCACTCCTAGACTTTCGTTAGCCTTGCTGCTTGTCCAAACCACACTACTCCAAAGTCAGCTTCATTGGCATTTTACTGAGGACTTGATCTCAAAATTCTCTTGATCCTTATCCTTAGTATAATTCAAGACTTGAATTTAGGTTTTTTTTTTTCCTAACCAAGACTATGTCATTATACAATGGATACAATTTAGATAGATTAGGGAATGGAGAGGAAGGAAGTAGTGAAGCCTCTCCAAGCTCAGAAAAAAACAAAAACAAAACAAAAACAAATAACCATGAGCAAAGGCAAAGGGATAAGAATGGCAGAGCCATAACAAGGGAGATGCAAAAGAAATATTGGCAGCAGACTAAAGAGAAAAAAACGGTACATAAATGTACCTAAAACACCAAGAAGGTAGAGTTGATAGTATGGGGATGCACAATGTTAACTGCCTTAGATAAAAAATTAACTAGTTATGGTACTGGGAACTGGCAGTATATACATATATATATGTATGTATATATATATATATATATACACATATATATATATGTATATATATATATTTATATATGTGGGCAGGGTTGTCAGACCTTGTTTGACCAGTTTGACTCGTCTTTTATCACAAAAACTGGTTACATCTTACTGTTGTGCTCTGTTATGGCTTGTAATTTTTGTTTATCCACAGCCTTAAAGGTTCTCCTCCTGTAAGAGGTCTACATATCATAAAAGATTTCTTGTAGGATGTAACATCAGAGGAAAATTTGTTCAATGATTTTCTGGTTATTCATATCTATAGTAGTCAATATTATGTTGGGAAATGTTTAGCAACTGGCTTTCTGAGGAAGCAAAACTCTGTATGGCAAAGTTTTAAGTTTGATTGTCTCATGAACATTTTCTCCAGCACTTTATTAAGACTAGACAATCAATGAAACAATAAATCACGTCTTTATTTGTAGCATTTGTTATTTTCTGAGATATAAATGCTCACAATGAAAATTTAACAATCTCCTCTATGTTCTGGTTTCAGGTGAAGCATAAACTCCTTAGTGAAGCATAAAACAGTGATGTGTGCTCACCCAAGGAGTTTACCTCTGTTATATATTATGCCTAATGCAGAGTCTGAAGTGTAATTCCTTATAAAGGCCAAGAGAGTCTCTTGATACTCCTGTTTATTGCTAATGCAAGAAGACCAAGTCCTGGAACCTCCAAAAGAGAGCCATAATCATTTTAATAATGGATAGAGCACTGGTCTTAAAGCCAAAAGATGGGGAATTCAAATCTGGTTTCAGAAATCTACTACCTTGGGCAAGTCACTTAACCCTGATTGCTTCATATGCAGAGGCATCTCCAGCCATCCTGATCCATATCGGGCCACTGGACCCACATGGCTCTGGAGTAGGAAGTAAGGCTGGTGACTCAGCACAGCTCCCCCTCACTCAAAGCCAATTCATGTACCTGATGTCATGGTCTTCTTTGAGACTGAAGGACAATCATTATTACTCTTTGGGACCAAGTGAAACAAATTTAGTCTCTTCCCTTTTCATAGACAGTCCTTCAAATACTTGAAGACAGCTATATTGTCCCTTCTGAGACTTTTTTCCTCTAAGGTATTTCCTCCAACTGATCCTCATATATGTGGATGCAAGTATGTTTCTCCATCCTGATAATTCTCTTTTGTACACTATAGCTTCTTAATAAAATTTTGCACAATATGGCTTCTTAAACCATGACACCTGGAACTTACTACAAATACTCCAGTGTGAAGTCTGCAGTGGGCAGTGTATAGTGAGACCATCATCACCCTAGTCCTGGAAGCTACTTTTCTATTGATGTAACCAACAATACATTAAATTTTTTGGATGCCATATCACATGACTGACATGATATACTTGGGATTCATTAAAACCTTTAGATCTTTTTCAGATCTAGAGACTGCTACCTTTCCATGCCTCCCCCATTTTTTACTTAGGAAGTTGAATTTTTTTTTACACAAGTACAAAATTTTGCCTTCTCCGTATTGAATTTCATTTTTATTAGATTCAGTCCAAATGTTTTAGCCTACCACTGTTATCCAATGCCATATTTCTCTCAGCTTTGTGACTGTAAATTGAATGAGCATTCATACAAATCTGTAAATTATATGGGCATTCCATCTTTTCTCTCACTCAAGTTATTGTTAAAAAGAACACAAAAAGTCAAATATGTCTTCTTGGGGATATTACACTGGAGAAATCCTGACCATTTAACAAATATTCTTTGAAGCTGTTTCTTATTTTGTATCCAACTAATTGTATTATTATTTAATCCTTATTTCTGCATCTTCTGCACAAGAAAAATATGAGGAGCTTTTTTTATGACAAACTTTTTTTTTGTAGGTTAAACTACATTCACAGGATTCCCATCACCTATTAGTTTAGTAATTAAGAAAAAGAAATCAGATTAATCTGATATGACTTGCTATCGATGACATTAAACTCTTTTTATATTCCCTTTCTAGACCTTACTATTCTCTTTAATGATCGCTATTAGAATTTTCTCAGGAATAAACTAATATTCTTCCATTGATAATGGCTACAAACCATGGAACACCATAAAGAACCACACAATTCTGTTGACCAATGGAGAGATCCATGATAGACAAATATACTTCAACAATTACCAGTGATGAAAATGTTCAAGAAGCAATGGAAAAGATATAATGAAAGAGATAAATGTCTGGAGATGGATGTGGGCTAGTCATGTAGAAAAAGTAAAAAGTAATTGATGAATAGATCATATTCCATATTGCTACTCCAAGGCCAGTTTTCTACTTTGTGACATGGCCTCTCTATCACTCATATTAAATATGGATTTAATTAAACTTTTGTGAAGTTTTATAAGCATGAACATTCAAATAATTTCTGTCTCACTGGCCACTAAAAATAACTTATGGATGACCATAGTAAATGAAACAATTTTTACTTATATGTTTCTATTTGATTTGTAATTTTTAAGAATTTCATTTTTTAGAATATTTAGAATTTTTTTGAATTTGCTATATTGTTACTTATAAAAACTTTAAAAATGATCAGATAGTTTAATCCAGACACATTTTAAAATTCAACTTTAGAAAATAAATGGAGAATATACTAAACTTGGGGATTAAATATGTATAAAACATATGAGTGAACTGATATCAAATTACCATTGGGTTTTGATTGTTCATAAATGCACCAACAACTAATGACATATATATGATGTGCAAAGTCATCTTCAGCTTTAAAAAAAGTGAGAAACTAACCAGTGAGTGTCAACCAAAGGAATAAATTTTAACTCCATCTCTAGTATGGGCAGATTTATTTCCATTTTTGAGGGAAAGCAATTGTATCTATGAAAAGATGGAAGGGTCAACTACAAAAATATGAGGGATGGGATCAAATCATATTAATGGAGCAATAAATCCAGAGCATCTGAAGAAGCCAAAAAATAATATCAACAAAAGTAATATTTCTGAGTTTGTTTTTATAAGGCAGATGCTATTGTAGATAGATGGCAAATGCTCTGCAGAATGTGAGCAATCGTGACATTCACTGAACGGGAAATTCTGATTTAGTATTTGGGAGAGGTTTCTGAGAAATTTAATCTGAGGAAGGAGGAAAACAAGGACAAGGTTTAATAATCAGACTGAAGGAAGAAAGAGATAAAAAACAAGTTTGAATAAAAGGAGAAAAATGAGACATAAACTTATTGGAGAGGCATTGTCGCATGGTCAAAAGAGAATAGGCCTTGGCATCAGGAATATGTAGATTCAAGTTCCACTATGAGACACTATGATCTCTCAATGACTCCAGGTAATTCTCAGAGACTTTAATAAGCTGAACATTTGTGATTTGTGTTGGTACAGAGAGTTCTTCATTGCAATATCCTTGTTCCAGTGAAATCATAGGACCAAATAAACCCACCAAAAAAAAAAACCAACCTCATCACAACTATATTTTTAAAATCCCTTCATCAAGTTTAATTCTTTTCCATTTTGGGACATTTTTTTCATTATTAGAAAACCTAAAATCCATATTTAAATGATTAAATTATACTTCTCAAGTTGCTTAAGCAACTCAAAGCAAAGAAGGAAAATGACTTCATGTTTTGAAAACTGAGAATGTTTTATTTTACATTAAGTCTGTTGTTGGTTGGTTAGTTGTTTTTATGTCATGTCCAACTCTTTGTGACCCCATTTGGGGTTTTCTTATCAAAGATACTGGAGTGGTTTGCTATGCCCTTCTGCAATTCATTTTATAGATAAGAAAACAGATACAAACAAGTGACTTTAAGTGACTTGACCAGAGTCACACCAGCTAGGAAGTGTCTGAGGTCAGATCTGAATTCAGGAAGAAGAGCCTTTTTGACTATAGGCCTTACAAACTGTCCACTGCCAGCTGCCCAGGTGCACCCTTCATTGTATGTTTTAAGTACCGATTCATGCATATAAACAAAAAGTGAGAAAACTAATAAAGTGGCAAAAATAACTTCAACTGCTCACAAATATACATTTTTATGTCTATGAATATGAATGTGAAGATACAGTTATAAAAGATGTGAGATTTCCAAATTAGATGGTCAAGGAATGAATTACATTAAGAATGTAGGTAGTTAAAACAAACCAGATGAGAGATTTTATATGGGAATGGGGCAAATAGATTCCTAGAATACTTAGGAGACCCCTTCAACCTAAGGTTGTAATTTAATGCGGATTAAGAAAAGAAGTTAAATTGATATGGGAGATTTTTTAAAATTCTGAACTACATGGGAATCCTCCCTTAAGAATATTTCTATATACAAAGTACAGTAAAAAGTCAGGATTATATGGGAAACCATGACTCATTATCTGAATTGTTAAATGAAAGCTTGAAAAACAAGGGAAAGGAAACCAGTGCTCAGCCTCTTGAAAAGGAGTAACATGTTTACTGTTCCAAGTATATTGTATAATGAAGAGGTCCTCTGGGGAAACTCGGTCAGTGTTTAGTGAGATACTGACTAGATTCTCATTCTAATCATGCTACAGAAGTTAAGGTCGGAAACTAATAAAGAACTAAAATGAAGAGTTTTATCTAAATGATTTTTTTTACTTGACTTCCCAAAGAGGAGCTTTCATTTACAAATAGATTAGCACCTTTTTATCTTATAAGGAGTCTCTTAGAGTGCTGAGAGATTGAATCTGAATATGTACCTGTGTGTATCACATAGAAGGGATGTGAAACTAGATCTTATGACTCCTAAGGAATTTTTTCTATAAACTGTCACCTACCTTTTATCCAAATGATAGGAAAAAATATCCCAGAATTCAAATTCTAAAACATATCTATAAGATGTAGGGAATTCAAAATATTGTTTGCAGTCTCTAGCTTATTTTTTTAAGCTTTTGTCTAATTCATACTGAAGTCTTTACAAGGAAGGTCATTGTCTAATGTTTCTCTGCCAATGTCTTCCCTTATATTTTGAGGCTAATTATTGTGTTGATGGAATATATAATATACAATATTGGAATATTGGAATAATATGGAATATAATAATATGTGTTGATGGAATATAGTAATAATCTGAATAATTTTGCAGGATGGGTGTCCAGATCAGTGAAGACTGTTGGCAGATGGGAATGGATGCCAATCATGGGGTTCTTTATTTTTTTTTCCTGATTCTTCACTTCTTTTTTAAAATTTATTTTTATTAAATATATTATTTGAGGGGCGGCTAGGTGGCGTAGTGGATAAAGCACTGGCCTTGGAGTCAGGAGTACCTGGGTTCAAATCCGGTTTCAGACACTTAATAATTACCTAGCTGTGTGGCCTTGAGCAAGCCACTTAACCCCAATTTGCCTTGCAAAAACCTAAAAATAAATAAATAAATAGACAGAAAAATAAATAAATAAATAAATAAACAAACAAATAAATAAATATATTGTTTGAGTTTTACAATTTCCCCCCCAATCTTACTTCCCTCCCCCCCCGAAAGCAATTTGTCAGTCTTGACTTTCTTTCCATAGTGTACATTGATCCAAATTGAATGTGATGAGAGAGAAATCATATCCTTAAAGAAGAGACAAGAAGTCTAAGAGGTAACAAGATCAGACAATAAGATACCTGTTTTTTTTTTCTAAATTAAAGGGAATAGTCCTTGAACTTTGTTCAAACTCCATGGCTCTTTATCTGGATACAGATGGCACTCTCCTTTGCAGACAGCCCAAAATTGTTCCCAATTGTTGCACTGATGGAATGAGCGAGTTCTTCAAGGTTGATCATCACTCCCATGTTGCTGTTAGGGTGTACAGTGTTTTTCTGGTTCTGCTCATCTCGCTCAGCATCAGTTCATGCAAATCCCTCCAGCCTTCCCTGAAATCCTGTCCCTTCTGGTTTCTAATAGAACAATAGTGTTCCATGACATACATATACCACAGTTTGCTAAGCCATTCCCCAAATGAAGGAAATTTACTTGATTTCCAATTTTTTGCCACCACAAACAGGGCTGCTATAAATATTTTTGTTCAAGTGATGTTTTTACCCTTTTTCATCATCTCTTCAGGGTATAGACCCAGTAATGGTATTGCTGGGTCAAAAGGGTATGCACATTTTTGTTGCTCTTTGGGCATAGTTCCAAATAGCTCTCCAGAAAGGTTGTATGAGTTCGCAGCTCCACCAACAGTGTTACAGTGTATCATGGGGTTCTTTAAAAGCCCCAGAAAAATTCTCATGATTGAATCAGCAGAGAGGCTGGGCAAATCACAGGGATGGGTAATGGCCATTGTGACCTGGAGCAGAGGGGATTAAAAGGACTCTGGAAGCCCTTTCCTTTAAATATGCTGCAGATACATACAAATATGCTGGAAATACACTTCCAGCTGACAAAGTTTATGTATGTTAACCTTATTGCTGGATTAAACCCTAAAAAAAGATTTAGTTGAAATTAAGATATAAGTCTTTTCATGCAAGTTAGAAAGTTGGCCACAGAGAAGTTTTCTAATAATAAAAAATGTCTAAAAATGGAAAAGAGTTAAACTTGATGAAGGGATTTTAAAAATCCAAAAAACCAAACAAACAATCCACAAAGCCAAACCTCCTTTGGATATAATTTTAGAGGAACTTAAGGTGCCTTGCAGAATTATTCTAAGCTGCAAGTTATTTCATTTCAAATTGAGTGTCACAAAAAGAATTTTCTTTAGTGGAGATCCAAACTTCCCTGCCATTAAAAGTAGTTTGCCTGTCATCGTTTGACTCAAACCAGTCATTAAGTCAGTGGACTGCTGGAATTATTTAGGAATCCACTGTCCCCAGGCAGAGAGTCTGGGAGCTTTTCAGCTGACCTTCAATGCTTCTGCTATTACACTCAGTAAATCTTTCTTGAAGGCAGACAGCAGCACTGGGATAATTTTAGAGGAGGTAGGAGACCAAAATTACAGGTTGTCTGAAAAAGGGTTGAAAGATTAGACCTTGGAAAAAATAATATGAATCACATTGAAGGACGACTACCACATGAGGTCAAAGTTTAAATGTCTGGAACCCTGTGCATGAGTTTGACAAGTTGTAGAGGTTGTAATTAATCCTCTCAGATATTTGAATGAATGAATGGTGAGGGAAGTATTACTTTTTTTTAGAGTTAGTCATGTTCATTTCAAATATTATGAAACAAATTCATAAAATCCAGTTATACTTTGGGAGGGATAACAAATAGAGAGAAATGCAAATATATTATTTTCTGGAATATATTAATTTCCTTTTTAAATGCCTGTAAAATAATACAAAGGTTCCCCCCCGCCATAAGATATTATAATGGTACTTGGGCAGCTAGGTGGAACAATGGATAGATGCCTGTCCTGGAGTCAAGAAAACTCAATTCCTTGAACTCAAATTTGATCTCAGATATACACTAACCTGACCCTGGGCAAGTCACATTGCCAAAAAACAAAATCCCAAATGGAGTCACAAAGTGACTATAATGATTCTAGATGAATATACTAAGATTTTTTCCCCCCTTAAAGACCTATATCTGGCTTAAAGAATGTAATCTTTATTTTAGTCTTTCAATTCAGAAACTCCAGAAGCTTGATAGAAGAATTGGGAGAAGGAGGAAAAAAAACTTCAAATACTACAGCCCAGGTAGTGGAGTTGCACATGGGCTTCAGGCAATCTACCAGGAATGTATGCTGTATAATTAGTGTTCTTATGCAGACAGAGCTTAACTAGCTGAGGTATCTGCTAAAATTATTCTTCTCCAGAGTCAAATATGCTGGTACTATACATTTAAAAATTTGCTTAAACAAACACTAAATGTGTTTAGCCTTTTAGGAATAAACATGACACTTGAGAGACATAGACCGGGGGGATTGGAATATGGAAGTTTCTTAGAACACAAGGTGTTTTGGGTGATTACAATCCAAGTGGGTGGGTTTACATCATCCTTAACCTGCCTACCTCTTCTCCACCTCTCCCCTCCCCTTTACTCACCATGAGTCTGAATGAGTTTGGTTGGCTCTAGTTGGCTAGATGTACTTGCCATCAAAACAGTTGGATGATAGGTAACAAATTCAATCATTGTAATACTGACTCTCTATGATGCCAACCACCCAGATGTTTCCTGATATTTGGAGACATTTTTGGCAGTCTCTATATGAAATATCCATATGGTTGATGGTATTTTTCACTTTCCATCTGGAGGTTTTGAGACTATGAAGATATAGCCACACTCTGACAGTTTTATGATCGACTTGCTTAATGCACATGACAAAGGAAAATCCAGGGCATAGTCTAGAGAGCTGAACCAAAACCAGGTCATGATTGCCAAAGTGAGATAGAAAACTGAAACAACAAACATTTGTGGAGTTGTCTCTTATGTGAATGGTCTATTTGAGCCACTACTCTCCACAAGTCTGTTATATGACTATAATCTACTCAATCATTGCCTCTTCAGCTCTTTTCCTTTTATCAGGTCCAGAAGGTCCCTAGTGAGACTATAGGGAACAGTGTACTATATTGGAGAAAAGACATAGCCCAACTTTGGAGTCAGGATGCCTTATTATTCCAAATCTGCTACTAATTGGACCATGAAACTTTGTACAACTTACTTAACTCCTTTCATTTCATTTGAAAAGCTGGGATAATAATAGCTACCTACCTTGATTATGAAGATCCAAAGAGAATGCATGCAAAAATATCTTGAAAAGAACAAAAGGCTATTCAAATGGAAGACATTATAATCATCCTTGAGTTTCTAATATTAATAATAATGGTGGAAATAAGAATGATTATCATAATTATAGGTCATCAAGGCCAAATGAATTATCATCTATTAACTGACTTTCTGATTTGTCATAAATCTCTCAGTATTTAATATGGTGGGTCTAGTCAGAAAGACTTCAGTTCAAATCTCACTTCAAATACTTGCTAGTTATGTGACCTTGAGTAAATCACTTAATCTCTGACTCTGTTTCCTCATCCATAAAATAGGAATTGTTGTAAAATGTTGCAAAAATGAAATAATAATGATAAAGCACTCAGCACAGTACTTGGAGCATAAAAAATACTATATAAATGTTGATGGTTGTTGTAATATTGGCATGACCATTGAGAAAAACAAAGTCAGATCTCTTCTTCTTATCATGATAGATCTTTTATGTAGGAATAAAAATATCTGACATTTCTATAGGGCTTCTAAAATATTTTTTCCTAATTATATGTAAAGATAATTTTCAACATTCATTTTTGTTAATTTGTTAATCCTAGAATAGCAAATAATCTGATATAGATCATATTTGTACAATCATGTTACACATATTTCCATATTAGTCAGCTGTGAAAGAAGAATCAGAACAAAATTGGAAAAACAATGAGAAAGAAAAAACAAAAACAAATTTTAAAAGGTGAAGATAGTGTGCTTTGATCTGCATTCAGATTATAACATTTTTTTCCTCTGGATGCAATTTCCATTGCAGGTCTTTTAGAATTATCACTTATGGCTGTTTTGCTGAGAAGAGCTAAGTCTATCGTAGTTGATCATCTCACTATGTTCTTGTTAAGATAAGCAGTTCTCCTGGTTCTGCTCATTTCACTCTGCATCAGTTCATGTCAATCTTTCCAGATTTTTCTGAAATCTGCTTGCTCATCATTTCTTACAAAGCAATAATATCCCATTATATTTATATCTGACAATTTGTCCGGTCATTCCCTATTTTATGGGCATCTCCTCTCCTGCTATAAATATTCCTGTACAAGAACATTTTGTTTGTCTTTTTTTTTTTATGATCTCTTTGGGATACAGACCTAGTAGTGGTAATGCCGGATCAAAGGTTCTACATAGTTTTATAGCACTTTGGACATAGTTCCAAATTGCTTTCCAGGATGGTTGGATCAATTCATAACTCCATGAAGAGTGCATTAGTGTACCTAAAAAAAACCCAACAAAGAGTGCATTAGTGGCTAAAGGGGTTTTACATGCATTCTCTCCTATGATCTTCACAGCAACCATGTAAAGAACAGATATTCTGATTCTAAGTCCTCTACTCATTCATTTGTACCATGCTCAGAAAATCTAAGAAGTCAATCTTGATATAATAGATAGTGAGTAGTTGGCCTCACAATCAGGAACACCTGGATTTAAATTTTCCCTTTGCTACATAAAGGCTATATGATCCCGGTAAGTCAAAATCACTTAACCTCTTAGAGCTCTAAGCAAACCATGTAATGGGAGAAGTTTTCTTAACTGGAAGTTCTCTATATTAATGAAACCATAGGTACATTCCTTATTCTCTATCCTCCTGTAGTAGCTATAAACATGGCTGACATTCAAAAGCTCCTTCTGGGCAATAATGAGGGAGAGAGTCCTAGATATAATTTGTTAGGACCACAGCAAACAGAATTTTAGGCCATGCTTTATATATTGTCCCAAACTTATTTCTATCTGCTAATTTCACCAGATACTTTCGGGAGAGGAAAAGATTAGAAAAAAAGAAATAAGAATTATGTTGATAATTACAAAACAGATCTCTGCCCTTCTTCACTTTGACTTTCACATTGTCTTGACTCAACTTATTGAATTTTCTTGGCTGTATAATAGGATCCAGTGGCCAAGATGGTGTTGTCAAGATACCACGGAAGGGAGCTTTCAGGACCTGTGGACTCTGAACTAAGTGATAGTACATTAGACTAAAGATGCTCACACAGAATGAGGCTAGAATGATAATATCTGACATTTATATAGCACTTTAAGGTTTATGGAGTATTTTATGCAAGTTGCCAGAATCGCAGAACTTCAATATTAGATGACTTGAATGATCTAATTAAATCCTTACTTGAAAGAATGCCCTCTACAACATACCTGACATGTATTCATCCAGTTTTTTTCTCAAGGCCTCCAGTCTGGGAGCTTGCTTCCCTCAGGGCAATCCACTGTATTTTCAGACAGTATTAATTGTTAGGAAGAATTTTTTTTACATAGAACCAAAATTTATCTTGTATAACTTCCATTTCCTTTCTCTTGGCCCAAGCAAAAAATAAGAATAATTTTTCCACTTGATAGTCTTTCAAATAATAACAACAGTCTTCATACAATGGTCTAAGGTTTGCAAATCATCTTATTTTAGGCTCACAGCAAGCCTGATAGGTAGATGCTATCATAATCCTGGTTTTACAGATAAGGAAACTGAGACAGAGATTAAGTGACTTGCCATAGCCACATATTTAATCAGTATCTGCATCAAAACTTGAACTCATCATTTGAACTGATTTCAGATTCAGCACTCTATCCATTCACCAACTAGCTGCCAATATTTGAAAACAACTCTTATTCTCCAGTGCCATCACCACCTTTTTCTATATTTTCCTTTTTTCTTGCTAAACAGTCCCAGGTGCTTCAACTAATATGTATCTCTCCATCCTAGTCATTCTTTTCTGAGCACCATCCTGTTTATTTTCCTACCAAACTGGTGGTGACCAAGACTAAACTCAATATTCCAATTACAATCTGACAAAAACAGTGTCATGGACTATCATATCTTTATTTTAACACACCATGCTCTTTCAATTCAGTCTAGGATCATGTTAGTTTTCTTAGTTGCCATATAACACTGTTGATTTTTATAATATTCTTATGACGCATGTGCTGTAGATAGGTGTTAGCTCTCTTTTAAAGATGAAAATGAGACAGGGCAGTATTGTGCATAGAGAACTAATCTTGAAGTCAAAGAGATCAGAATTCAAGTCCTGCTATAATGGCTATGAGACCATAGGTCAATCACTGACCTTCTTGGTATTCTAGGCAAATCTTTAAAACTCTAAGTTTTCTGGGCATAGTGGTGTCTGTCTATAATCTCTGAAGCTGGAAGAGGCAGAGGTTGTAGATGACTTGAGTTTCATTAGGGCTAAATCTCCTAAAGTGTCCTCACAAATTCTGGCACCAATTTGGTGACTTCCTGGGGATGGTGGGTCAGTAGGCTGCCAAAGCTGGCCTATATGGAAGTTGAAGAGAAGTAATCAGCTTTCAGCAGTTTCTTCAATAGGAGAGTTTCTTTATTGGAGCATTCTCTATATTAGTGGTATCACAGGTTCAGTTGCTATCCCCCTATAAATGAAGAAACTGTCACTCAGAGAGCCTAAGTGTTTTGCATGGCATCACACAACTTTCTTTCTCATCAAATTTGGAAGAAATGATTCAAAGCCAGTTCTGTCTTGACTCCATGACTCCACTGCCACATCAACATCATGCCAACCACATGATGATTTGGAATATCTCCAGGAGACTGAATTTGTCACTTTTCATCCATTTAGTCAGCAGAGAATAATGAGAGTCAGCATGAGCCAAATTGGCAGAGCTTGGCAGTGAGATTTCTTTGTAGACTGGAATTACATGTGGTACTTCTTGCTAAACTTCAAGACTGACTTCATTTAGTAATGAATTAGCCATCCAAGGATGGTTATACCTTTCTAAGAATCTAGTTGTGAGATCTATGGATCTGAGTGACTTGATCAGCTTTCAAGTCATGTTTCTGGGTGCTTTCAAAGGTTTCTCCAGTTCTTCTCTGAATGCTCATTAGGGCTAATTGTATGCCGATATCTTCTGCATGTATTGCCTGAAGCCCAGAGCCAGAAATGAGATGTTATTTAAATCCTTTGATACATGTGGTTATTGGGGATTAAAAAGCAATTATAATTACTGCCCACAGCAATCAGTTCATCAGCAATACTGAGTGAAGTTTTCCTCCTTAAAAGGAATTTAATTGTAGCTCAAGAACAACTTCAAACTTCCCAATGTTTACCGCAAGATTTGTTAGATTCTGTAAACACGCCTCTGCTTCAAGCATGACAAACTATGGCGTTCTGTTGCTCCACGTGGGTCTCTAATTATCTCTCTGGCTCCTCATTCTTCCCCAATAACCGGGTTGCCCGTTCTTTCACATTAACTTTGAAATTGTATCCCAACCCAAGAGATGCTTTGCTTTGACCTTTGAGGTCACTTTTGTTTCACATTTGGGCAAGTAAATAAATTCGATATATAATTTCCCTTAGGAATTTTGGAGAGCAGAGCAATTACCCAAATGTCACTTGGCTCTTTCATGTAGCCTCTGAAATCCAAGTGTAGAAGACATTAGAATTGATAGTGGCCAAGATATGCCTGAGCACCTCAATAGCTCTGTGTTTGTTCCTTGGACCTCATCAATATTCCCATTGTTACTTTAACTTCATAAATTCAAGGAGATAATGCAAACTGGGGATGCTTTTTTTAGGTCACAAGGAAGATACTGTTTCACATTTGTTTCTTTAATAGCTGAAACTATATTTCTACTAGATGTATAGAAACCCAAACTCATGATTTTCTGAGCAGATAAGTAAGTTTTGCACACATATATATGGGATTTGAAGAAAATTCATTGATATTTTTAAAAGTAAACTATGATGTAATTGGATAAGGAGACGGCTTGCATTTGGAAACCAAATTAAATAAAAGTGTAATGTCTGAGTTTCAATGTAGAACAGCACTTTCTTTTGTACTGGGCATTAGAGAAGGTAGTAAAGAGGCACTGCTCCCCCTCCCCCCCAACTGAGTATTTTGTGCATCAGACATGATCATACTAAAGCAAATGATGGTTATTAATGTAATGGAGCCACAAGTCAATATTTTTAACAAGTGGAAAAGAATGTTAATTGGTATGTTAACATTAGAGGACCTTAGGATAGGGGGGGCGGGGGTAAAAGACCCTTGTCCACTCCTAACTACCATGATTTTCTCTTCTACCTACCTCTATCCACCCCTCCTGTTTTGAGAAAGAGGAGGGGGGGAAAAGGAGAGCAACAAATAAGTGAATGTAGAGAAAGTATAAAGGAAGAATAAGAGAGACACAAGAATGAGAAAATTAGGAGGAACATTATGAGGAGCAAAGATCTGAGATCCTTTCTGATTTTAGATGAAAGACCTCTGAGGTTAAGTGACTTTCTCATGGTCAAAATTCAAATTTGAAGCCAGCTCTTACTGATTCTTTGGTTAATTATATACAGGCTGTCTCTTAGGAGAGACCATATCCTTTGTGAAATTCTAGTTAAGTTAGCAAGCATTTATTAAGTACCTAGGTCATTGCAAGGCAGTGTGTTAAGTGATAGTGACACAAAGGAAAATAAAACCTGATTTTGCCCTTGAGGAGTTTACAGTCTAATAGGGAAGATAACATGTAAGTAGCCCCATACAGGATTGCATATAATAATGCTTTTCTTTGTGTTTATTTTTTTTTTAAATCATTGGGAGGCCCCTAGCAAATGCAAAAGACCAGAAACCTTGAGATCAGTAATATTTCAATAGACTAGGACAGCTCTGAGACTTTCACAGAAGCCAAAACCACACCATGGAATGCCTTTCACTTGAAATAATTTCAGCGGAGAAATTAAGCTGCAGGTCATAGATTTTCCTATAAAACATATGAACAATTCTAACAGGATGTTAGAGATGTGTATTTTTGTGAAGAAAGACTCTAAGCTCATTTTCATCTTCTCTTTTTGGTAGTGCCATTTGGAACTTCAATTTTAGATCATTTATTTTAGATCAAATATATTGACCAACTTAGATGAAATACATTTACCTATTATTTTTATTCATATATATATGTATATATACTTGCTCAAACAACTCTACTATCAGCCCTCTCATCTATAAAATGAGGGAGTTGGACTAGGTGACCTCTCTCTCTCTGATCTATTTGTGCTCCTATGATTCTTTGTCTTATATTGAATTCCTTTTATTTTTAAATTAAATGAGTAACAATTAATTAATAGTTATTAGATTAATTAGTAATAAATTAATGTATATTTTCCAATTACATGTAAAAAAATTAACCTAATTTTTAAAAATTTTGAGTTCCAAAAATTCTCTCCCTTCCTGTCTCGCTAATCCCCTCATTTTAAAGGCAAGCAATTTAATATAGGTTATACATGTGGAGTCATGCAAAACATTTCCATAATACCAAAGCAAAGAAAGAAAACAGATCATAAAAAGTAAGAAAAATACATGTTTAAAAATATGCTTTGATCCATATTCAGATTCAATCAGTTCTTTCATGGGAGGTGAACAGCATTTTTTTAATCATAAATCCTTCATAATTATCTTGGATCAACTGAGAGTAGCTGAGTAATTTATAGTTGATAATGGTACAATATTGCTGTTACTGGTATAATATTCTCCAGTTCTGCTTACTTCACTTTTCGTCAATTCATGTGAGTTTTTCCAGTTTTTTTCTGAAAATATCTTGTTCATCATTTCTTATGTCACAATAGTATTCTATTGCAATTATATAACACAACTTGTTCAGCTATTCCCCAACTGATGGGTATCCCCTCAATTTCCAATTCTTTGCAACACATAAAAAGCTATTATAAGTATTTTTGTACATATAGATCTTTTTCTTTTTTTAAAAAATTCTTTTGATATAAACCTAGTAATAGCATAGCTGGGTCAAAGTGTATGCATAGTTTTGTCACCCTTGGGCATAGTTAACCAGAAAGATTGGATCAGTTCACAGATCTACCAATAATGCTTTAGTGTTTCAATTTTCCCACATCCCTTCCAACATTTTTCATTTTGTTTTTCTGTTTTATGAACCAATATAGGTGTGGGGCAGTACCTCAGAGTTGTCTTAATTTGCACTTCTTTAATCAATGGTGATTTAGAGAATTTTTTCATGTGATTGTAAGATAACTTTTATTTCTTGGTCTGAAAACAACCTGTTCATGTTTTATGACTATTTATCAATTGGAGAATGACTTGTATTCTTATAAATTTGACTCATCTCTCTATATAGTTGAAAGATGAAGTCTTATCTTGCTGTAATTTTTTCACAATTACAATTACTAACTGCATATTTCTCTCCATTTTATTTCCCCACTGTCTCTGTCTGCCTCTATCTCTTTTCTCCTTTCACTCTTTCCCCTCTCAAAGTATTTTTTTTTCTGACCACTGCCACCCTCAATCCACCTTCTCTTCTATCAGTCTGCCCCTTTTTGTTATCCCTTCCCCCCTACTTCCCTGTAGGATAAAATAAATCTATGCACAACAGAATGTATATGTTATTCTAAGGTGGATGTTCTAAGACACTGCTCATGGAAAATACAAAATTGACTTAATTATTTTAAAACCCCAAATTATAAATTAGAGAAGACATTTTCAAAGTGCTTAATGAATTAATGATAGAACCCATTTATCCAGTCTTCATGAATATTTTTGAATTTGTGATGTTGAAGTGATTTAAAAATCAGAATTAAGAAGCAGTAGAATTTTAGTCATACCTGGAAGGGGAAACCAAAGAGGTCTGTTTGTTTGTCTGCTATTTATTAATTCATTTGTTTAGACTTTGCTAAATACTTAGAGAATATATAAAATTTTACTCCTTATTTTGAAAGTATATTTGCTTTTTTTTGTGGGGAGGAATGAAACCTATGATTTTCTTGGAGTAGTAAACTCCAAGAGAAGTAATTCCTTCTACCAATCAATACAGGTCAATATTTATTCTGAAACTTTTAGCCTTGGACAGCTTTGTCAGGTATTGAGTGTTTAAATGACTTCCCATATGTGTGAGAGGTGGGCCTTAAACCCAGTTCTTCCTGCTTTTAAGGAGAGTTCTCTCTATATAACATATTGCTTCTTTTGATGATTTTTAAGTTTGTATTTATTTATTAAAATTTATTAAAAATCAGGATCTTTAGGGTGAAGATTTGAATTTTAAAAAATTTAGAAGTGGTATTTATTCTTTAGTTAACAAATAAGCAAGAAAGAGAGGAGAGAGTGGCCCAGTTTAGACTGGCGTTTTACATTAGCTCAGAAGTCAATTCTATCTTTAACCTGAATTGTATTGTGTTAAGTAGAAGAGCAGGATGGGAAAGCTGGATAGATTCCCAGCTGAGTCTGCAGTAGACAAAGTGGTTTCATTATTTTGACTGAGATGTTGTGAATTCCCAGAACATCAGACACACCTATATTTATTCATCCAGGTCCAAAAGTAATACATTCCTATGCCAAATGTAAATGATTTTTTTGATAATATGCCATTTTAGATTATCATACTTCTGGGTCCTAATATTGATTCAAATAGTTGAAAGTTGTCTATGTATTGCACACACATACACAGAATCAAGTTTAGTCATCAAGTATTGATTAGGCAGCTACCTATATGGAATTGTGCTAAGTTCTACGTAGACAAGACAAAAAAAATAGCCTTCATTCAAGGAAGTCACAGTCTATTAGTAGCAGTGTTATGTAAACAACTATATACAAACTATATACATACAGGATAAATGAAGGGTATCTCAGAGGGACTTGGGATTATCAAAAACCTCTTCCAGAAAGTAGGAATTTAGGTGAAACTTGAATAGAGCCAGGGAATGCAAGAGATGGAGATGGAGATGAAGAAGAAAGAATTCCAGACTGGAAAGGGGATTGGATTAAAGAATATGTAGGTGGTAGTGTCAAGAGGAAGGATGGAAGGTGTAAGAAAAAAGAAAAGATAGGAAAGGGGCTAGGATATGCAAAACTTTGGGAACCAATAGAGAATTTTATATTTAATGCTGGAGGAGATAGGGAGGAGATTTAGTGCTGAAGTTGATCCATCAGACCAGTGCGTTGTATAGCTTCCTTTGACATTTGAATAGAGGATGTATTGGAGTGGGAGAGACTTGATATTTTTCATATTGATCAATGCAATAATATTACAGTAGCCCAGACATGGGGTGATGGAACCTAACACTAGTGTGGCAGCAGTTTCATAGGAAAAGCAGACTGATATATATGGGAGATGCCATGAATGCAGAATTGACAGAATTTGTTAACAGATTGGGTATAGGGTTAAGTGAGAGTAAAAAAAAAGAACAACACCTAAACTGAGAACCTTGCTGATCAGGTTCTAATAGTAATAGGGCAGTTAGGAAGAGAAGAGGCTTTGAGGGAAAAAAGGAGTTCCCTTATGGATCTCTATTTAAGATACCTATGAGATGTCCAATTCCAGATGTTCATAACAAATATATTGTACTGACTTTGGAGCCCGAGGACCATGATTGAAATCTTATCTTTAACTTGGGTAATCTTGGATATATCATTTTAACTCAGTGTCCTCATCTGTAAAATGATGAGGTTAGACCAGATGACCTCTGACATTCCTTTCATTGCTTGTCTTGATTTAAATTATATGCTTCTGGGGGCAGCTTGGTGGCACAGTGGATAGAACACTGGTCCTGGAGTCAGGAGTACCTGAGTTCAAATCTGGCCTTAGATACTTAATAATTACCTAGCTGTTTATCAAGCTGTTTACCAAGGTAATTTACCAATTACCAAGCCACTTATCCCCATTTGCCTTGCAAAAAAAAATAAATAAATAAATTATATGCTTCTCAGACATCAGAAACTACATTGTGCTGTGGCATCATTGCTAGTTTTTACTATTTTGATAAGTGCTCATTAAATGGTTATTCCATTTAAATATAATTCAGAAAATGGCACAAACTGCTGAATGGAGATAAACTGGAGACACCATCCATCCATCAAGTTTCTAAGGAGTGACTTCTATTAGCACTATGAATGAAAAAATAGAGAATTCCATCTAATGAAAAAACCAATCAAATCATCAGGCATGATTTTTGTCTGCTTTTTCTGTGGCAGGAGTTTTGACTACTAGCATTTGATATTTTTATACCTAAGGAATTTGGATTAATTTAGATCTTCTCCATGAAAAGTCTGTATTAAAAATTCCTTGTGACTGAGTATATTTCCTCAAAAAAATTAGTTTATTTATCACTTGTATGAAAATATTTATAGCAGCCCTGTTTGTGGTGGCAAAAACCTGGAAATTAAGTGAATATCCTTCAGTTGGGGAATGATTTAACAAACTATGATATATATATATATATATATATATATATATATATATATATATATATATATATGTCATGGAAATCTATTGTTCTATTAGAAACCAGAAGGGATGGGAATTCAGGGAAGCCTGGAAGAATTTGCATGAACTGATGCTGAGTGAGATGAGCAGAATCAGAAAAACACTGTGCACCCTAACAGCAACATGGGGGTGATGATCAACCTTTATGGACTTGCTCATTCAATCATTACAACAAACAGGGATAATTTTGGTCTATCTGCAATGGAGAATACCATCTGTATCCAGAGAAAGAATTGTGGAGATTGAACAAAGATCAAAGATTATTACCTTCAAATTAGAAAAAAAAACCTTTATCTTATTATATAATTTTACTATTTCATACTTTTTTTCTTCCTTAAGGATATGATTTCTCTCTCATCACATTCAACTGAGATCAATATATAACATGGAACCAATGTAAAGACTAACAGAATGCCTTCTGTGGGGGGGGGGGGAGAAGGAAGCAAGAATGGGGGGAAAATTGTAAAACAAGATAAATAAAATCTTTCAAAAAAAAGAAAAATGGGTTTATTTCTTACCAATGAGTTAAATACAGGTTCCTTTAAAAAAAATTTTTAAGGCAATGGGATTAAGAGTGATTTGCCTAAAGTCACACAGCTAGGCAATTATTAAGTGTCTGGGGTCAAAGTTGAACTCAGGTCCTGCTGATTCCAAGGGCCAGTGCTCTATCCACTGGCTACCTAGCTGCCCCTTAAATACAGGTTTCTGAAGAAGTTTCTCTAAAAGTTTATTTTGTTTAGTAAAATGAATAAAATTGCTACATAGAACATGAAGTGATTTTCTATTGTTGGTCATTCATGTCTGATGTTTTGTGATTCTGTGGGCCATTATGTCCATGGTGTTTTGATGGCAAAGATACTGGAGAGGTTTGCCATTCCCTTCTCTTTTTTAGTTTTTTTTTTTGTAAGGCAAAGGGGGTTAAGTGGCTTGCCCAAGGCCACACAGCTAGGTAATTATTAAGTTTCTGAGATCGGATTTGAACCCAGGTACTCCTGACTCCAAGGCTGGTGCTTTATCCACTATGCCACCTAGCCGCCCCCCCATTCCCTTCTCTCTTAATAAAAATAGAAGTTAAGTGACTTGCCAAGGATCACAAAGCTTGTAAGTATATGAAGCAAGATTTGAATTCTTCTTCCTGACTTCAGACCAGGCACTCTATCCATTGAGTCATCTAGCTGACCCTGAAGTGATTTTCTAAACTAGGTCAAATAAGTAACCTTCTTTATATGGAGAAATAATCACACATATCTAGTTGATTATGCTAACATACTGTTGTTTTGTCTGGGGTACCCACTGAACCATTATAAGAGAAAAGTGATATCATTAGTCAGAAGAGTGAGCAGTAGCCAAAATATCTGACTTGGGCAGGTATCAGATAGCCTAGAATTATAAGAAAATTTTGAAATTATGAGATCTACAGGTCACCAGAGTTTGAATTGTCTGTGATCTCTCTACATTCCAGTCTATTCCATCTGTTTACTTTGTGAAAAACTCTGGATGGTGCCTAGAGTTCTCCCTTGAATTCTTATGTTTATTAACTTGGAATTATGCTTTCAATTCATCCCCTCCCCCTCCATCCTATGATTTTTTCTCGATCTTGTCTGTTTTTCTCAATAACACCTGACTCTGACTGGCCTCGGATGCCTTTTACTGGTTCTAGACACACCAATTCCTCAACTGCCTTAAGTTAAAACATGGTCCTAGTATGATTATACAACTGGTGTCTTAGAGCCTAGGGAAGATACTGGATAGTAAGTGCTTATCAGGATTGACATTGAGGACTCATTTTGGCCATCAATCCTTAGGGAAGGGAGTGGGGATGGGTGGGAAGTATAAATTGGTGAAATATTTGGTTCCTGGAGATTTGGAGGACTGTAGGAGTTGTCTTCTTAGCCTTAAGTCCTCACTCTAGTCCATCTTCAGATATCAAAGTGATCTTCCAACGGTATAGTCAGACTACCACTTCCTAATTTAAGAAACTCCAATCATTTCCTATCACCTACAGGGACAAAAAAAATCCCCAACTTGACTTTTAAAACCTTCCATATTGTGGTCTATTCCAACCTTTCCAGTCTTTTAATGCCTTACACACCCATTCCACATATTCTGGGGTTCAGTAACACTAGCCTCCATTGTTCCTTGAAATAGATACTCCTTTTCCTGATTCTGGACATTTTTACATGCTGTTCTCCATGCCTGAAATTTTCTTCCTTCTCACTTCATCTCCTATTTTCCCCTGGCTTCCTTCAAGTCTCAGTTAAAACTTCACCATCTGCAAGAAGCTTCTCCTTATGTCCCTCTGAGCTATTCCCTATTTATCCTGTGCATAGCAAGTCTACACATATTTACTCCTATATTGTTTTCCCTGCTAGATTGTGAACTCCTTGGGGATAGAGTCTGTCTTTTGCCTCTTTTTTATCACCTGCATTTAGCATAGTACTGGGTTACAGCAGATATTTAATAAGTGCTTACTGACTTGACTAGTTAATGCCCTAAGAAGTTCTAAGCTTATGATCAATAGTGAAATTTAAAAACCATTCTCTTCTGCCCTTAAAGAACTCTCCAAAAAAACAAAACCAAATCAACCCAACCCAGCTAAGACTAACTTATAAACTGTAGAGTTCTTATTAAATGCTTTTATACTTCAAGAATTTATGATTTTATAAATGTGGGCATTCCATTCACTATTGTGGAGTACAACATTTTTACACAATTTTAGATGACCTTTAAGAGTTGAAATGAAAAAAAAAATATCAACCTGAAGTGAACTTGATGATAAGCCTTTCCTGATTTAGCCAAGATATTTGTCAGATAACAGACAAAACATCTTTGAGCCTGTACTTGAAATTTCCTGGGAAGAACTTCATAGAGCTTGTGCTCAACTGCATATTCTTTGAGAAGGGAAGAAAAGGACAAGAGAAGAAACATGTATTAAGTGCCTGCTGCATGCCAGGTCCTGGGTTGAGTACTTTACAAATTTTATAAATTTTATCCCATTAGCTCATATTATCTCATTTGAAAGTCAAAGTCATGTATGTATCATAATATTGTGTTGTTTGTTGTTCATTTTTGGACAGGATCAATGACCTTCCTGATGATGTCTTGACTCATGGGTGAATTGAATTTAAATGAGGCAGAGTTGCAAAAAATCATCAGTTTTACTCTCTCTTCCAGAGTCATCAAAGTGGCAAGACAAAAGTCAAGATGACTAGGGATGGACAGGATGCAAACTTGGTGTCTGTCTACTCTGTCTGACCAAGCTAAGAGGTGGACAAGCAATTCTATAAAGGTCTCAGCAAGCCCTCACATTAGAGATATTAGTCCTTCTGAAATCTGGTTGGAGAAAAACTTTAGTGAAGATTCTTTTTTCAATTTTAACATTTAATTTTTTTTGAATTTTGCAATTTTCCCCCAATCTTGCTTCCCTCCCCCCAACTCCCCACAGAAGGCAATCTGATAGTCTTTACATTGTTTCCATTCTATACACTGATAAAAATTGAATGTGTTGAGAGAGAAATCATATCTCTAAGGAAAAATAAAATATAAGAGATAGAAAATTTATAGAATAACTTTTAAAAAAAATAAGGGTAATAGTCTTTGGTCTTTGTTTAAACTCCACAATTCTTTGTTTTGATATAGATGATCTTCTCTAATGCAAATACCCTAAAATTGTCCCTGATTGTTGTACTGATGAAAAGAGCAAGTCAGTTAAGACTGATCATCAACCTCATTTTGCTGTTAGGATGTACAATGTTCTTCTGGTTCTGCTCACCTCACTCTACATCAGTTCATGCAAACCCTTTCAGGCCTCTCTGAATTCCCATCCCTCAATTTCCGGACATTCACTCAATTTCCAATTCTTTGCCACCACAAACAGAGCTGCTATGGATATATAATGGAGATTCTTAAGAGAATAAACCTAAGAATCAATCTATATTTTGCATCCTCTTATTCCCCTCCTCACAACCCTTATTCCTTTTTAACGTTGTCCAAAGTTGATGTTATCTCATAAATCATTTTACAGGGTAAGCATGTTACTTTCTAAATATGTGAGTCATTTATATGGGTAGTACATTTCCTCTCTGTGAAGTAGATTTCCATTATTTTAGGCTACACTGGCAAGATTGGCTGCTGGTATTGTGATAAGAGGAGTCATCAACCCAGTTCCCCTATTCCAACACTGCAGGATTTAGCACACCTTCCAAAGTCACCCAGGGAGAGAATGTTTCCCTGACTATTTCTCTGAATGTAGTAGAAACAGAATCCCTCCAATGCCCTTGAAAACTAATAGGGAGCTTCCCAATACTGGTTCATATTGTCACACTGACCTCTGATCAATGGGATGGGGAACTGTATTTTGGGTTCAGGAGTAAGTGGAGGGTGAGGAAGGAGGCAGGAGAATATATTACTCTTACATTTCTAGAGTCTTTTATATATCACTCCTCTCTCACACATAATACAATGCAGAAAAATTAGTCTCCCTTTTTTCTTCCTTTCTCCCTTTCTTCATAGTTCATAGAGTCATGGCACTCCATCTATAAAATCTCTTCTCCCCTACTGCCTATACACTGTCTATTCCTTATTCTTGGGGCACACTCCTTTCTCATTTTCACTTCTTAGAATCTCTAGTTTCCTACAAAGCATAGCATAGGTGCCATCTTCCTTGAGAAAATTTTGAGTGTATCCCATCTCCTGTATCTATTTTGCCTATAATTACATATGTAAAAGTTGTCTACCACAACTAAGGTTCTTGAGAGCAAGGACTGTTTCCTTTTGTTCTTGTAGCCTTAATACTTAGAAAAATGCTTGACACAGTATGTTAATAAATATTTGTTGATTAATTGATAATTTTTTGATTCAGAAATTGATAAATTATTTTCCAAAGTTTTTAATCTATACTAGCTCTCTATTCACACAACATTCTCATTCTATAGATGGAAATTCACTCATTTATTCAACAAATATTTCATTTCATGCAATTTTATTCCATGTACTGTTCATACAGTAACATATCATTGTTTTAAAAACCTTATTCTAGGTGCTAAAGAATAACAGTTCAAATAAATTATAATCCTTGTTCTTATATGTGTATAATATTATTATTTGTCCCTTATTTTCTAGGAGGACCAATGACATGACAGGATGATATCTTGACTTGATCATGAATTTTATTTAAGCAAGGCACAGTTACACAAAATAGTCAACCTATATTTTTTCAGAATCATTGATGTCTAGTAGCCTGGGATGCAGTGGATGACCTTGACCCATGGTCACTGGAACAAATTATTCTCATTCAATCATTCTACCAGTGGAAACCTTCACATGCTTTGGGTAAATATATTCCTAACTCACAAACAATTTTCAAGTCTGTTGGTTATCCTCAATCTAGTTTAGCCTCTCTACTGAGTTTTTTTTTTATCTTTTTTTGCTCTGTTACAGTTTTTTTTTTGTGTGTATGGGCTGGTCAGGGAGGACTAGAATATCTGGTGTGAAGGCTTGTCCAGTCCTTTTCAGGACTGCTTTTGATATTCACCTGCCACCCAACTCTCACCAGAGGCTCCAAGAATCTGGAGCATCATCTTATATTACAGTAGGAAAATAAAACACAAATAATCTAAATGCAAAATATATTTTAACCTCTTTAGAGAATAGAGTGAAGTGAGAAGTATTAGAGAATGTTACTGATAAGAAAAACGAAAGAAGTTTGAATTGGACTTTCAAGGATGCTTAAGAATTTGATAATTGAATAGAGTGAAGGAAGATATTCCAGGATTTGGAGCCGATGAGAACAACAAAAGGGGTGTTTGGAAGATAGAGAATAGTCCATTTTAGAGTGTGTGGAAAAAGTAATGCATCATTATTTTCTTTTAATAGACTGGCAAACTTAGACCCATAGAGTTTACAAAATTTTCCTAAATTAGGAGACACAGGTGTAGAGCAGAGATTAGAATTGGTTTCTCCTCAATCATCATTATCATCAACACACACTTATTGAGCACCTGCTATATGCAAGACTCTTTGGGGGATACTGGGGCATGTCCCAGGCTTTAGCTTTTGGGTTTTGCCATATGATTAGGAAGGCAGGATAAAGAAATAAAAATACATGATAGCATACACTGAGAACTAGATGAGTGATAATCCTTCAGGTAACCAGAGGTAGGGAGATCACTAAACACTGGTAAGTTTAAATTCTATAATTTTGTGAAATGATTTTCACCCATTCCTTCTCCTGCTTAACAGATTCCAATGGGTGATTCTGTTTTACCCACTATTAAATTGAATTCCTCCTATATCTTCCAAATCCTCTATCAACATTCCTGGCACTAACTCAGCAACCTCAATTCTTGTGAATCCCCATCATGGGATCTCTGTTTCAATTACATAGATCTTTTCATTCTCTTCACTTGCCTTATTCTCTCCCATCCCTGGGCTGTTTTCAGTGTTTCTTCTGCCTTTAATTACTTGATTCTCTCTTTTTTATCTAATTCATATTTTTCTGCCCCTTCAGAATTCAACACTAAACTGATCTCCAGGAAGTTTTCATTAATTATTTATGTCCAAGAGGCCATCCTTTCTTCTATCCTCCTCCCTCAGGATAACATAAGCTTTCTTGAGGATAGGGATTGTGTCACAAAAAATAAAAACAAAATCCTCAGTGCCTTGCCATGTCGCAGGTACTTAGCAAATATGTAGCTGAAATGATGGGGAAAACCTTGTGAAAGATTGAATAGTTTGTATTTATATAACATTCATACCTATATAAACACCTGAATTAGTCCTGCGGAAAAAAAATCTTGGGGGATAGGAGAATCTGAAATAAGAATGGAATGAGCAAAAAAGAGAAGATGGGAAAGTGCATGGTTTGAGTGGAGAATTCATGTATGGGAAAAGTGGGAAGTCAAATAATAAAAGTAGGAAGAGGACAAATGACAGGATCTTGAATGCTAAGACAAGAGATTTGGACTTTATTCTCTAGATGGTAAGGAGCTGTTGAATATGCAACTCTGCTCTAGAAATACTAATCTGTTAGTACTGTGTTAGAAGAATTGGTGTCAGGGAAAACTAGAAGCAGGGGTATCAGTCTAGACTGAGGCAAGAAGATCATAGGTTTTGGTGGTGGCAGTGAAAATAGAAAGGAAGGGAGAGAGGTAGTAAAGAGAGTAGGACTAGGAGGTGAAGAAACTCTTGAAATGTATGATACTATTTCTCTGTCCCTTAAAATGTTGAATAGATCACTGAGAGGTTAATTGACTTGCTGAGGGTCTCACAAGCTTGAATCTAGGTCCTCCTGGCTTCAAGGCTGTCTTTCTAGCCATGTCACTATGGTGTATTTCATAAGTAAGATTACAGAGGAGAAATTGATGATTCATGATGGCTAGCTGAATGTGGAGGAAATAGTTAAGAATGACTAGGTTTTCAAGCCCATCTACAATGCAGAATGATAATGATGGCAGAAAAGGAGCAATCTGGTGGGCTGGAGGAACAGCTGAATTTTATTGAGAAAGATAATAAGTAGGGGCAGCTAGGTGACACAGTGGATAGAGCACCAACCCTGGAGTCAGGAGGACGTGAGTTCAAATTCAGCCTCAGATGCTTAATAATTGCCTAGTTGTGTGACTTGGGCAAGTCACTCAACCCCATTGCCTTATATAAATAAAATTTAAAAATTTTTTAAAAAGATGAGTTCTGTTTTAAACATGGTGGTCTTGAGATGATTGAACATCAGTGGATAAGAGAAATAGAAGATTAGGACTGAAGTTCAGGAGTTAGGAAATTTTGAAGTTAGGAAGATTTGAGATTCTTTTGAGAAGTATTCATTGATAACTTGAGAATGGGTATAATCTCGGTGATGGTAAGATCTAAAAGTTAAGGAATGATCACTGAGGTAATATACATTTGGAGAATTGGAGGAAGAAATTGTTTCATTAAAAAAGAAGAGAGGGGGCAGCTAGGTGGCATAGTGGATAAAGCACTGGCCCTGGAGTCAGGAGTACCTGGGTTCAAATCCAGTCTCAGACACTTAATAATTACCTAGCTGTGTGGCCTTGGGCAAGCCACTTAACCCTGTTTGCCTTGCAAAAAAAAAAAAAAAAGAAGAGAGGCATAGGAGGTCAGAGGACTACAGAAAAAGAGTCCAATGTCATGGCAGCTATGGGATGGGGATGTTTCAAGAAAGAGGGGCCTGTCAAAAAGAGACATGTGAAAGATTATGATTGACCTTTGTTTTAACAATGAAGATATCAATGAATATAGAGATCCATTTAATTAATATTGAAGATGTAAATTAGATTTGGAGGGATCCAAAAATGAGTTATGGCAAGGAAACAAAGGCAGGGAGTGAAGCCTCTTCTAGTATTGTTTCTACTCTTCATCTAGCTGAAATTCAGACTTTTATTATAGTTTACTTCTAACATAAATATAGCTGATATGATTTATGATGTTGAATCTTTGAGAGGAAAATAGAGAAGCTCTGCCCTATGATTATCAATATGTTATGCAAGCATAAACACCAGCACTATGAAGATTGATCAACATATTTTATTCAAATAGAAAAAGTAGGAGGGGAGCAGATGATTAAATTTACTTCTTTTCTGGGAAAATGATAAAGTCTATTCATTTTTTATTCCCTCACTTTTAATCATTGGCATATGGGGTCAACCTATAAAGTGACAATAAAATAGTCTGCTTCTCTCCCCTCACCCCTTACCTGGTATTCTCCTTGCTAGTAAATGTTTAACCAGCTCTCTAGGGGAAAAAAAATGAATCTATGACATATATTTACATTTATTTACACTATTAACATATTCTTTATAATTTTATTAAATTTAGAAATCAACAAAATAATAAATTAGGCTCTGATTTTTAATGTTTGGTGATTACTGGAATGTAAATGTTCACAACGAAGATTTAACAATTTAGTCTACTCTGATGACTTCAGTACACTCTCTCTAGCTCTACATTATCTGATTGAGGCTGGTAATTCTACCATTTAATGATTCATTCTTTTGGGTTAAATATTATCATTTCCTGTAAAATGTAGATTTTTGGGAGCAATTAATACATTGTCACTAAACCCCCTTGTCTACATTTACTCCCCAAGGACTAGGTGGCCTGGGAGGATGCAGGTATTTGAGAATTGGGGTGGGGAGAAGGTAAGATTGAAATTGGGATAGGAATGTGAAAAGAGTAAGAAAGTTCAGAAAGTGATACCAGATGGTCATCAAACACCAATGTTACAACTCAGTGTCTAAGGTCAACACTATTGACACATGTGGACAGTAATTTAAAGTCTCTCATTAATTCTCTAAATCACATTGTTAAGCAACTAGTCAAATATATTTGGTTTTAGTTTTTTTGGATGCCACATATCTTAAGAGGGAGGGATGTTGAAACAGGTTACAAATCCTTTTGAGCTCTTGCCTTGTGCCATCTATACTCTGGATATTATTTAGCAGAGGGGAACCCATACTTAGCAACCCTGCTCTAATTTGCTTTCTTCTTGAAGAATATTATTTTCACAACAGTGAAGGGTGGAGATAGTCTAAATTTGGAATTTCCCAGCAAGTCTGGATAAATCAGAGCTTTAATGTTCTTAAATATAGTGTTTAGGCATTTAATTATATTATGCAAAATTAGTAAACAGCTATTTCAAGCCATAGGCCTGCTTAAAATGAAACTGGAAGATTTGGCCTTCACCAATATCTTATTTTTAAAGTCAAGTGGTACAGAATCATAGCTCTTGAAGTTCAAAGATGAGTGGCGCCTTGGAAATAATATAACAAGGATAATGTCTAGCATTTTAAGTTTCAATGAAATGATAGTTATAGGGATTTCTTAGTCCACTGATTCGTACCTGGAAGGACTTAGGTTGAGACAAATGAGTTTACTTTCCTCCGCGCCATTTCCATCTTCTTCCTCAACACTCCCTTTTCCATATTGGAAAAGGTCAGGTCAACCATGCTTAAGAGCATGATGTTTTGAAGGGGTCTTCATGGAAGGAGGAAAAAAGACTGGGGGATGTTGGGTTGAGTGAGTGGTACAGCAAAGGAGAGAAAAGAAGAGATAAATTACTGAATGACATTCTCTTTAGAGTAAAGGTAATCATAGTTTTTGGCTCCGGAGCTACATTTACAATCATAAAAAGAAACAAATGAACCTGATCTGCCTTGTAGAGCCTAGCATTAAATATTATCTGGTTTCTAAATGGGTTTCATGGGAAAGAACAATATAAAGTTCAAGAGAATGTCTGAGTTGTCATGTTCTAGAGTCAATTCCTCATGGGGGCAACATGATGGAATAGAAGTGGCTGTGTTGATTTGGAATAGAAAATACATAGAGGAAAATCACAGAATCACAGGGTTAAAAGGGACTCCAGAGATTCTCCAGTCAGATCTATGCCTTAAGAAAAAGAATCTTTTCTGTTCAAACTACAGGAAATGGTCCTCCAGTTTTTGCTTAGATACCTCTTGCTATTAGGGTACCTTTAAGTAAATATATTTTGGAGAACTGTGTTAGCAAGTTTTTTTCCCCTTTTTTGTTAAGCTCTTCAGTCTCTACCCACAGCAAGTGTAGTAGTCTATTTCATCTTTCATGCCTTATCTCAGACTTCGCTTCTCTAAGCTAAGCTTCCCTAGTTTAGTTGTTCAGATGATTTTCATGTGACATGAACTTGAAGCCCATCACCATCTGGGTTGTCTTACTTTAGATACCCTACAACTTACCAATGTCCTTTCTAATCTGTTAAACCCAAACAGAACAACACTCTGGTACACGGCAAAGTTGAGCAGGACCAGCATCTCTTTTATTCTCTTATGCCCTTTTAATTTTGTTGTCTAAGATCATATGAGGATTCTTTGTTTCCCTTTTTTTGTCTATTGACTCATTTAAAACCAAAACTCCTATTATTTTTAAAATTGCTATCTAGCTAACTTCATCAAACCATTATTAGTAAAATAAAATTTTTGAGACTTTATATATATCCCCATCAAATTTCATCTTCTTATATTTGACTTAGTGATCTTTTCTGTCAAAATCTTTCTAGATCCTTAGACCATCATCTAATGTACTAGCTAATTCTTACTTTTTATCACTTGAAAGTTTTATAAACATAGTTTTATGTTTATTAATAATCAAAATATTAAATATACTAAAGTCTAGCACAACTCACTGGGATATATCATTGGAAAATTTCTTCTAAAATTTTGCCAAATCACAAATGAATATTTTAGGGGTTTAATCATTCAACTAGTTTCAAGTCCTCTAATTAATGTATCATGTGATCAAGTGTTCAAACTCAAATAGAAACAAATTCCTGCTGGTAGCATATTGACTTAGAAAACCACAAATTAGCATAATCTATGTTATATTATATTTTTAATTTGTTTTCTCAGTCATTTTTCAATTATATTTTAAACTTATTGCAACTGCAAGTTTGACACCTCTAATCTAGTCATATCTCCATATTGTCCAAAAGCACAGAATAAGAAATTTTGTTGAGATAAATTATATCACACAGTTCCCTTGGTCTACTGGTCTAATAGTCCCATTATTTGAAGAGTTTATTCCCATTTATGGTTAAATGGGGAACCCCTCTACATTATTACTGAACATCACCAGGAAGGTAGACTACTTCACTGCTGGACAGTCTTATTGTCAAGAAGTTTTTCCTTACTTCAGATTCAATTCTTATATGTATCTTCTACCCATTGTTTCTAGTTATGCCCTCTTTGGCCAAGTAGACAAATGTATTTCCCTTTTCAGATGACAGCATTTCATGTACTAGAAGGCATCTATTATGTTCACCTCTGTCTTTTTTTTTCTTTTAGACTAAATGTCCCCTGTTCCTTCCAATCCCCCTATGATATGACCTTCAAATTCTTAGTCCTAGTGACTCTGCCCTGTATCAACTTTATTTTGTTAATATTCCACCTAAAATGTGCTATCAAGAATGAAATCTAATAGTCCGACATGGTCTGAACTTCCAGCATTCTGGATCTTATGTCTCTCTTAATGCAGCTTAATATCCCATTAAGTATGATACTGGTGAATCATATAAAGCTTACTAGTGAAAAAAACTCCACTAAAGATCATTTTTCACAAAAAAAAAGCAACTGATTAGCCACAACTTGCATGAACAACTCTTGCTTGTTGGTTTTTTCCCCTATTACTCCTCAGATCATTGCATTTGGTCCATCATTCAAGTATGTGAAGTTCTTTCTGGGTCTGGATTTAGTCTTACAAGGTGTTTAATAGCATCCTCTCCACTTACCTATCATTAACTGCAAATCCAATAATTGAATCATGCTTGCTTTCATCTAAGTCATTGATAAAGATGTTGGAAAGTATAGGACCAAGGAGAAGTTGTAGTACAGATTGGCATTTGAATCTATGATTCTGTCACTTGGTGTCTCAGAGATCTTGGGCAGGTCCTATAACTTCATTTATTAGTTTCTTCATCTATAAAATTCAGGGTTTGAAGAGATAATCTCTAGGATCATTCCAACTACTGCCTTTCGATTTCTATGATCAACAGTTAAAGATTGTTATACCTATACTGTGTTTTAATTATTATCCTAGCTGTTATATGGGGGGGGGGGGGTTGCTGCTAAAGTGAAGGAGTAAGGCCAGAAGGAAATCAAGGAGAATTCCTTAGACTCATTTTAATTGAGTTCAAAGTCAAATATAAATGAGTTTTTTGGAGGATTTTTGATGTTTCATATTGTTTATTATAGACTTCTTTTTATCATGGAAAATTTTGAGTCATTTTTTTCCAGCCTCCATCACCTCATATTTGAATTATTGGAAAGACTTATATTATACCACTGAAGAAAATGAATACATAATCCAAGGCCAAGTATAAGGAAGGTTTGGAGAAATGATCAAATTCAAATGGCTGCTTCCTTCTTTACTCTAGGATCTGATAAATTAACAAAAAATGTCATATCTACACTAAAGAAGAATTATCAAAGATAAATTGTTGCATTTTTTAGCCACCTGTGCAATATTATTATTCTAGATTCTTAGTTGGGAATTTTCCTCTAATAGTACTGATTGACACCTGGTCTGCAATTTATAGGTATGGAGAGTTTGAGACACTTAGAAATTGAATCAATTGCCTAGTCACATGGAGTCTAGACCTTTTTTTTTAGGTTTTTTTTTTTTTGCAAGGCAAATGGGTTTAAGTGGCTTGCCCAAGGCCACACAGCTAGGTAATTATTAAGTGTCTGAGACCGGATTTGAACCCAGGTACTCCTGACTCCAAGGCCGGTGCTTTATCCACCTAGCTGCCCCTGGACTTTCTTTATGCTAAAGTCAGCTCCACAGATATGCTTTTCTAGTGAAAATTATTGATAATGATAGGATTTATAGATGGATAGGATTTTACAGATCAGTTGGTCTAACCTTTTTTACTTTTCAGATGAGGAAACTGAGGCACAGAGAGGTTAAGTGACTTGTTTGACGTCACACAGATCCAAGAGAAGTGAATGGCATTGTGGATAGAACAGTAGATTTGAAATCCTTCCTCAGAGGCTTATTAGCTTTGTGATCTTGAAAAACAATCACTTAAACTTCTAATTCAGATTCCTTTTCTATAAAAGGAGGATAATAATAGTACCTACCTTCCAAGGTTGCTGTGAGGATCAAAAGAGATAATTTGTAGAAAGCCCTTTGCATGTCTTAAAATGCTAGCTACTATAACTACTACTGCTGCTACTATTGCTGCTGCTGCTACTCCCAAATAGCAGAGCTTGGATTAAGACCATAATCCTAACACTCTTTCAATATTACTACATTGTCCCTTAGGAAGCCAATGGAGAATAATGAGTGAGGAAGGTACATGGCTAAAATTGCACAATAGGAAACTCTATTTTGAATATAAACCTCAAGGAGACTGATCATTTGGCAGCTGGTTGAATATGAGAGGAGAGGGAAAGGAAAGAGTGAACAAAATCACTTCAAGGTGTTGAGCCTGAGTTATTAGAAGAATATTTAATCTATTAACACTGTTTTGAGCTGTGAACCCTGAAAGTTTCCTCTACAACCCCCTTCAAGTATCTCCTCCCTGACTTGTTTTCAAAGGCCTAAATTTTCTACATTACTTATTCATTTGGTTTTAAAAAAAAGGATGTGTTATTTGGTCAAGATAATACATTAAGCCATCATTAGTCATAATATTTCCTTCTACATTAATTTGTCAGATTAACCTTAGTCACTTAGTAAAGTGCTAAGGTAATGGGACACAAGATAAGTATAATTTGTTGAGGGAGAGGTGTTTGGAAAAGGTTTGAACAATGAGTATGAGATTAGTAGTAAAAAGTGCTAAAATGTTTCTGAGTGCATGATGATACTGTGCAGAAAGAGATTGTTAATGACATTGAAATAAACTGAAAACCAACTTTGACTTCACAATTTTGCCTAAGGCAGGACATGAGTGACAGAGTAAGGGATCTGAACTAATTAATTAAAATGTCCAAGTGATTTTTATTTTAGATTTTTCAAAGCAATGGGGTTAAGTGACTTGCCCAAGGCCACATGGCTAGACAATTATTAAGTGTCTGAGGCCGGATTTGAACTCAGGTACTCCTGACTCCAAGGCTGGTGCTCTATCCACTGTACCACCTAGCCGCGACCCCCCCAAGTGATTCTTGATCTTCAATACATGAAAATTTCTGATTGTATGATTCTATGATCTTGTGCTGAGACCTATTCTGATCTCAGTAGGAACTATTGCCCTTTCTCCAGATCATTACATTTATGCATGTGTAATCATGCAAGATATATTTCCATATTAGTTATATTGTGAAAAAACACAGACTCTCACGCCCTTAAAGAAACAGTAAGAAAAAGTTTTTTAAAAGTTTTAAAGTTTTAAACAAATTTTAAAAAAGAATGCCTTCAGACACATTCTTTCACTGGGGATAAATAGCAGTTTTTATGACATTTTCATAATTGTCATTATTTTTTATTTTATTGTATTTTTTTTTTTTTGGTTTTTGCAAGGCAATGGATTTAAGTGACTTGCCCAAGATCACATAGCTAGGTAATTATTAAGTGTCTGAGGCCAGATTTGAGCTCAGGTCCTCCTGACTCCAGGGTCAGTGCTGTATCCACTGCACCACCTAACTGCCCCCCATAATTGTCTTTAGATCATTGAATTTCTGGGAATGAACAATTCATTCATAGTTGATCATCATATAATATTTTTGTTATTTTGTACAATGTTCTGGTTTTGGTGATTTTACTTTCAATAAGTTCATGTAAATCTTTCTAATTTTTTTGAGAGCATCCGGCTTGTCATTTCTTATGGCATAATAGTATTCCATCAAAATCATATACCACAATTTATTCAGCCAATCCCCAATCTATGAGCATGTCTGGAACATTACTTTGATTTATCTACATAATTAAAAAAATAACCTGTGTTTAACTTGGTTTCCTCTAATAGGATGGAAATTTCTGGAGGAAAGGCACTTTTAAAAAAATTTTGTCAGAAATCCTTAGTATAGTGCTTAACATTGCCCCCAGTTTAGCATTTATTTTTTAATATATATTTTATTTTTACCCCAATCCCATATTGAAACTATTTTTATTTTTTTTGAGGTTTTGATTTCCAAATTCTATCCTTGCCTCCCTACCCCCCACCCAGATAGTAAGTAGTCAGGTATGGGATAGACATGTGAAATCATGGGTAATCATAATTACATTTCCATATTAGTTGTTTTGTATAAAAAGACAAAATGACATTTTATAAATAAAAGGAAGTGAATAATAGCATGCTTCAGTCTGTATTCAAATAATATCAGTTCTTTTTCTAGAGGTGGATGATATACTTCTTCATTAGTCTTTTGAGAATTGTCTTGGATAATTGTATATCTGAGAAGAGAATACTATATTGCTACTACTGTAAACAATGTTCAACTGCTTTTATCATTTCACTTTGCATCAGTTTGTTTAAGTTTTCCAGGGTTTTCTGAAATCATGTTGCTTATCACACACACACACACACACATATTATATATTTGTTATATATATTGAATTTGTAGGTAACTATACATAGTATGTATACAATATATATTTATAAATACACATATACCTGTATACTTATACACACTCCCCTCATTTAGGTGGTGTTTAAATATATGTGTGTGTGTATATATAAATATATATATATGGTTGATATATGGCATGTATAGATTGTGCATATGGTTATAGAAATGCACACATCTATGTATATATTGTATGCAAATATACATAATACATGCATATATCTTAAGGCACTAGATATATGCTTGTTATTATTATCATTAGATGTATTAGTCTATGAATCCTGAACACTGTAAAGAATAAGGGAGACTACCAAATGAAAGAATGGAATCATATATATATATATATATACATATATATATGAAAATATATAATAGAGCCATAAATTTAATAAGTATAATCGATTATTTATTTATTTGTTATACTTTTTACATTTTATATATCTACATGTTATATTTATCTATTATATTTTATATGTTATATATGCTTTTAATAATGAACTAGCATTTATATGGCACCTTAAGGTTTTGCAAAGCTCTCTCTCTCTGTATATATATATATATATATATATATATATATATATATATATACACATACACATATATGTATGTATATAGATACATGTGTGATTTGATACCTGCAATGAACCTATCAGGTAATTGCTATGATCATTTCTATTTTACAGATAAAAAACACCTAAGTCTTAGAGAAGTTAGATGACTTTCCAGAGTCACACACACACACACACACACAACACACCCCCACACACACACACACACACACCCCCACACACACACACACAGATCTTTGCAAAATCTTATCTGGACCCACTAACTATGTGACTCTGGGCAAGTCACTTAATTTTTCTATATCTCAGTTTCCTCATCTGTAGAATGGGTGATAACATTACCTATATCACAGGGTTATTGTGAGGAGAAAATTGAGTTCACATATGAGTGTTTTTCAAATCCTATGGTACTATATAAATACTAGTTTGCTGTTGTTGATATCATCATCACCATTATTATTCATCTAAAATGGAATTTAAATTCAGGTCTTCTTAACTTCATTCTTCCTCAGTGGACTGAAGAGCCACCTGAAGATTAAAAAATTTCAAGAGGCTTAGTTTCTAAGTAATTTAATCCTTTTATTAATAAGGACAGCACAGTGATTAATAAAAGGATGATCATCTGGCCATTTCTCTCATATCAAGGACCCATCATGGTGGTGAACTCACAGTTATTTTGTCCTTCAAAGAGGTTTCTGAGGGGGTACCAATTAACTCTTGGGAAGGGGGCTTCATTGAAATGAGGGTCTTGGGTTTTGAGTCACCCAAATCTTGATCAAAGAGACTCAGTTTCCATATCATCTGTCTTGTCAAAAGAGAGAATTAACATTTTCCCAGACCTGTATGAACAAACACAATGAACATGAATTTATCCATTAGCCCAAACTTAGAATTACTTATATTGTCTGATTAGATCTTGGTCTGAGTAAACCTTTAAGAGAGATTTCCAGCACTGTTTATTTTCTGAATGAGGAAGTGGAAAGGGGAAAAAATCTTGGTCCTGATTCAATAACTAATTTTTAAAAATGAGAAATATATTCATTTCTCACAGAAGAAACTTTGAGGTCATCAATTCTAACTTCCTCATTTTATAGGTGAGGAAACTGAGGCCCAGACAGGTTTCCACAGGAGTCAAACAAATAATAAATGGGAAAGAAAGGATTTTAAATCCCTGTTGCCTGACTCTAAATCCAAAGACAAATGTATTTGGTCAGAAGAAGGACAAACATCATAGCTACAATGTATAGCCAGGAAAAAAATCTACTAATAAAACATATCCTATCTCCCTGTGTCAGATGTCCCATGAAGCTGTCCTTTAAACTAAGTCTCAGCTCTTCCATTTCAGTTGACAGATGGGATGGATAGCTAAAAAAGAGGACACATTCTCTCTGCCTTTTTTTCTGTTTCCTATTGCTGTATCAGATGATACATCTGGGCCCCCACAATTGTTCTGTGAAGGAGGCTGCATTCTATTTCCTCAAGATGTGGAATTTGCATGTCAGATGAAGAATGGTGGTGGTAGCAGTCTCTCCCACAGAAAGAAAAGAGGAATTTATTTGTGAAACAAATGAGGTCAGGAACAGAGAGAATCCCTGCTTAATGGCAAAGGAATCTAACGCAATGAAAAGCAAACCTGACAGTGTCACTCAGCACCCAGGGTCATCTTTTGCCCCTTACTTTAATGATGCTTTTGCCAATCACAGGCAAGCTATGTGTCCCATATTTGCAGTACAATAGTGTACTTTAAAAGCACTATCAGATACAAAGTATTTCAACAGCACATGCTGAAGGATTTCCCTTCCACTGATATTCTTGGACTTGCGTCTTGTTATTTGTGTCTCCAATTTTTGTATTCAATATTCTTAACTCTTTCTCAGATTAGTGTAGAACCAGAGTTCTTAACTTGGGGTCCATGCATAGATTTCATGGCATTTGTGAACTTGGATGGATAAAAATAATGTCTTTAGTTTCTTTAACATCCAACTAAATTTTAACATTTCCTTCAATTATGAATTTAATAAAAATATTTGAGAAGAGATTCATAACTTCAATCAGGCTGCTGAAGGTGCCCGACATACACACACACACACACACACACACACACACACACACACACACACACAGCCAAGAATTTCTAATGTAGAAAATGAGGTGATAGATTTAAGGAATAAAAGTAATTTTACAGAAACATGGTATAGTTGTTCTAGTGATAGGAAACCCCAAATTCTTAAGTTCAAGTCCTATTTCTGACATTTTCTGGCTCTGGTCCCTGGGCAAGTCACCTTTAAGATTAAGGTGTAAAGCTGCATTGGTGGAAGGAATTTTTTCACTAATGAAATCACTAAATTAATTAAATCATAGGTCCAGGGACTATCTCTATCTACAGAAAAGAGGATAAAATAAGTATGCAGCTACTAGGAAGCTATGGAATGCTTAATTGTTGTTGGATTTATTGTCCCTACTAGAACAAAAAGATAATAAAAGTAACATAAGAGTAATAATACAGTCAACACTTCACTATCCATTATGTATGACAATATTTGTAAAGTGCTAAACAAAGTAGTGACATAGATGATTATATATGATTCTCATGCCTTTCTTATTTAGATTATTATTCCCATTCAGTGGAGGAGTCCATAAACATAAATAGAATTTAAAGGACTTGCCCAAAATCACATGGCTCATATATTAGAAACCAGGAACTCACATCAGATTTTCCTGATTTCATATTGTTACACTATATCACTTTTCTCATATTTTAACAATTATTTATATCGCTGCTCCTAATCTTTCTGTTGTTGTTGTTGTTCAGTTTTTCAGACTCTTTATAATCTCATTTGGGGTTTTGTTAGCAAAGACACTGACATTGTTTGCCTTTTCCTTCTCTAGTTCATTTTACAAATGAGGAAATTGAGGTAAACAGGGTAAAGTGACTTGTCCAGAATCACACAGATAGTACGTGTCTGAGACCATATCTGAACTCAGATTCTTCTGAGTCCAGATCTCATACTCTATCATTTGGATTACATAGAAATCCAATCTTTTTCTAGATCTCATTTTTTTTACTTACTCCTTATGAATCCAAATGTATCATAATAACCTTCTAAATTTGAATCCATATACTCTACTGGACTCATAACTACCAAAAAGAGTCATTGAAGTAAATTTAATTACTTCTCCCCCTTCTATATACTAAATTCAAAATGAGATGTTTAATAGAGGACCAGAATGAGTAAAGTATCTTGAATTTCAGCCTTTGCTATTAAAACGATGGGCTAGATTGAGATATCATTAAGGAGACTATTGGGACTCTTCTCCCAAACCATATCCTGACCCTAATTTAGCTTGAGTTAGCATCCTAGTTGATACAGTGGATAGAGTATTGGGCCTGGAGTGAGGAAGATTCAGCTCTCCCAGTTCAAGTCTGATCTCAGACACTTAGCTGTGTGATCCTGGGCAAGTCATTTAACCTCTTGCCTACATTTACTCATCTGTAAAATGAGCTGGAAGACATAAAAATCTCACAATCACATGCAGAAATATTAAAAGCATACTTTTCAGATCATGATGAAATAAAAATTACATGTAATAAAAGGTCATGGAAAGATAAGAAAATTAATTGGAAACTAAATAACCTAAAATTAAAGAATGAGTTGACCAAATTAACAAATTATAGAATTTCATCCAAGACAATGAATGATGATAAGACATCATACTAAAACTTGTGGGATGCAGCCAAAGTAATTATTAGGGAAAATTTTATATCTCTAAATGTTTACATGAATAAATTAGAGAAAGAAAAGATCGTTGAATTGGGCATGCAACTAAAAAACTAGAAAAAAGAAAAAATAAAAAAAACAGTTAAATACTAAATTAAAATTCTGAAAATCAAAGGAGAAATTGATAAAATTGAAAGAAAACTATTGAACAAATAAATAGTTAATTTAATGAAAAAACCATTAAAATAGATAAACCTTTGGTTAAGAAGAAAAATCACATTACCAGTGTCAAAAATGAGTAGGAAAATTAAAGTATTAAAGTAATATTTTGGAGCTCTTTTGCCCAACTGTATGCCAACAAATTGGATACTCCAAATAAAATAGATGAATATTTATAAAAATAAAAAAATTACTCAGGTTAATAGGAGGGGAAATGAAATATCTAAATAACCCCATTTCAGAAAAAGAAATTGAATAAGCCATCAATTAATTTGCTAAGAAAAAAATCTCCAGGGCCAGAGAACATTTAAAGAATAATTAACTCCTATGCTATATAAACTATTTTTAAAAAATAGATGAAGAAGGAGTCCTGCCAAATTCCTTTTATGGTACTAACATGGTTGCAAATGCCTAAACCAGGAGCAGCATAACAAAGAAAATTATAGACCAACCTTCCTATTGAATATTGATGCAAAAAATTTAAATAAAATTTTAGCAAAGACATTATAACAAGCTGTCACTAAGATAAATATGCTATGATCAGATAGGATTTATACCAGGTATATAGGGATGGTTCAATATTAGGAAAACAATTAGCACAATTGATCATATCAATAACAAAATTATCAGAAACTATGTGATTATCTCAATAGATGCTGCAATAGCCTTTGACAAAATACAGCACCCATTCCTGTTGAAAACAATAGAGATTATAGTAATAAATGGAGTTTTCCTTTAAATGATCAGCAATATCTATTTAAAACAATCAACAAACATTATATGAAAGGGGATCAAGTACAGGCATTCCCAGGGGTGTTTGATCAGGGATGAAACAAAGATACCCATTATCACCACTATTATTTAATATTATATTAGAAATGTTAGATTTAATAATAAGAAAAGAAATAAAAATTGAAGGAATTCAAATAGACATTAAGGAAACAAAATTCCAACTGTATACAGATGATATACTTAGAGAACCATAGAAAATCAACTTAAAAAAACCACTTGAAACAGCAACTTTAGCAAAGTTGCAGTATATAAAATAAACCGACATAAATCATCAACATTTCTATGTATTGTCAACAAAGCCTAACAGCAAGAAATAGAGGAATTCCATTTAAAATAACTATAGACAATAAAATACTTGAGAATCTACCTCTCAAGACAAACCCAAAAACATACGTATGAACACAATTACAAAACACTTTTCACACAAATAAAATCAGACCTAAACAACTGAAAAAAATGTCAAATGTTCACGGTTAGGCTGTGCTAATATAATTAAAATGATAATTCTACCTAAATTGAATTACTTATTCAATGCCATACCAGTCAAACTTACTAAAATTTTATTTTAAAGAGCTAGAAAAAATAATAACAAAATTAATCTGGAGAAACAAAAGGTAAAAAATATCAAGGAAATTAATAAAAAAATACAAAAAACAGGTGGCCTATCCTACCATATCTAAAACTATATTATAAAAGGGCAGTCTTCAAAACTGTCTGTACTGGCTAAGAAATAGAAAAGTGGATTAGTGGAATAGATTAGGTACAAAAGAAGCAGTAATAAATGATGAAAATCTACTGTTTGATAAACCCAAAGTCTCCAGCTTCTGGGAAAAGAACTCAATTTGACAAAAACTGCTGGGGAAAATGGAAAATAGTATGACACAAACTCGGCATAGACCAGCATCTCATACCCTAAACCAAGATAAGGTCGAAATACATACAGTATCTAGATATAAATGGTGATACCATAAGTCAATTAGGAGAGCAAGGAATAGTCTTATCAGTCATATTTATGGAATGAGGAGAAGTTTATGATCAAAGGAGAGATAGAAAATATACAAAATAGCAAAATGAACCATTTCTACCACATTAAGTTAAAAATATTTTGCACAAATATAACCAAGTCAACCAAAATTGGAAAGAATGCAGAAAGATGGGAAATAAATTTTAGTTAGTATGTTTGATAAAGGACTCATTTCTTATTTTTCTATATTATATTTTATTTTGAATTTTTTTTAGAATTTTCCCCCAATCTTTCTTCTCTCCCCCCACCCCCCCTCAGAAGGCAGATTGTTAGTCTTTACATTGTTTCCATGGTATACATTGATCTAAGTTGAATATGATGAGAGAGAAATCATATCCTTAAGTAAGATAAAGTATTGTGCCTGATTGCTGCACTAATGGAATGAGCAAGTACATCAAGTTTGGTCATCTTGCTGCAAGGGTCCACAATGTTCCTCTGGTTCTGTTCATTTTGCTCAGCATCAGTCCATGCAAATCTCTCTGGGCTTCCCTGAATTCCCATTCCTCTTGGCTTCTAATTGAACAATAGTGTTCCATCACATAAATATACTACATTTTGTTAAGCCATTCCCCAATTGAAGGACATTTACATTAATTTCCAATTATTTGCCACCACAAACAGAGCTGCTATGAATATTTTTGTGCAAGTGATTTTTGTTATATATTACTAAAATATTCTTGTTTAAGAGGTAACATAATACCCCCCAAAAAATATATAGAACCTCATGAGAAATAAAGTAAAGGAAATAGAAAAAAACACGTTTCAGTCGGTATTTTGATACCATCAGTTCTGTCTTGGGTGGATCACATTCTTTTTTTTTTTTTTTTAGGTTTTTCCCCTGACTGCAGCTCCATGATATTTTAATTTGCAAGGCAAATGGGGTTAAGTGTCTTGTCCAAGGCCACACAGCTAGGTAACTATTAAGTGTCTGAGACCGGATTTGAACCCAGGTACTCCTGACTCCAGGGCCGGTGCTTTATCCATTATGCCACCTAGCTGCCCCTGGTGGATCACATTCTTTATGATAAGTCCATCATAAAAGTTACTTCCATATTTTTCCACTGTTGCTGTTGCTATTGTTGATTCCAATTCCCTCTATCCATTCCTCCCCACTACCATATATTATATTTTCTCTCTCCTTTCACTCTGTTCCTCTTCTAAAATATGCTGTAGGGTAACTGAGTGGCACAGTGGATTGATCACCAGCCAGGGGCCAAGAGGCCGCAAGCCCACATACCACCCCTGAGACCCAGCAACCACCCAGACCTGTTGTCCTGGACAGGCCACCCAATCTCTGCCCCTTGCTAGAAGTAAAAAAGAAAATGTGTTATATCTGACCATTCTCTCCTATGATCTACCCTCTTCTCTATCATCCACATCCTTCCCTTCACACTTTCCTCCTTCTCTTCTTTTTACTCTAGATGTCTATACCCTATGGAGTGTGTATGCTGTTTCTTCTCTGAGCCATTTCATTGCAAAAGCTCATTGTAAAAAAATTTCTTTTATATGAAATATCTTATCCTATTCTACCTCTCCTTTCTCTTACGCCCAGTGCATTTCCCTTTTATCCATTGACTCCATTTTTACATATATATATAATGTCTTCAAATTCAGCTCTCTCTTGTGCTTCATCTATGAAAGCTCCTTCTACATGCTCTATTAAATGAGGAGTTTTATATGAGTATTATCAGTATCATTTTTCTATGCAGGAATACATACAGTTCATCATCATTAAGGCCCTCATATTTTACCCTTCTCTACTTTCAATGCTTCACCTGAAGCATTCACCTGAAGATCATACTTTCTGTTCAGCTCGGGTCATTTCAAAAGGAATATTTGAAATTCCCCTAGTTCATTGAAAGTCCATCTTTTCCCCTGGAAGAGGATGTTCAGTTTTTCTGGGTAGTTGATTCTTGGTTGTATTCCAAGCTCTTTTGCTTTCTGGAATATTGTATTCCAAGTTCTATGAGTCCTTTATGTTGTTGTTGCTAAGTCCTGCATGATCCTGACTGCAGCTCCATGATATTTTAATTGTGTCCTTCTGGCTGCTTGTAATTTTCTCTTTGACTTGGGAGTTCTGGAACTTGGCTATAATATTCCTGGGGGGTTGTATTTTTTGGATCTCTTTCTGAGGGAGATCAGTGGATTCTCTCAATTTCTATTTTGCCCTCTGCTTCTAGGATATCAGGGAAATTTTTCTGTAGGAATTCTTTAAAAATGAGGTCAAGGCTCTTTTCCTGATCATGACTTTCAGATATTCCAATAATTTTTAAATGATTTTTCCTGAATCTGTTTTCCAGATCAGTTGTTTATTCAATGAGATGTTTCACATTTTCTTCTAATTTTTCATTCTTTTGGTGTTGAAGTATTGTGTCTTGACTCCTTGCAAAATCATTAGCTTCCTTTAGCTCTATTCTACATCTGAAGGATTTGTTTTCCTCAGAGAGCTTTCTTATTTTCTTTTCCATCTGACTAATTCTGCTTTTTTAAAGCATTCTTCTCCTCAATAACTTTTTGAACTATTTTAACCACTTGACCTATGCTGGTTTTTAACATGTTATTTTCTTCAGCATTTTTTTGGATCTCCTTGACTAAGCTGCGGACTTCTTTGTCATGTTTTTCTTGCATCTCTCTCTCATTTCTTTTCCCAATTTTTCTTCTATCTCCCTTACTTGATTTTCAAAATCTTTTTTGAGCTCTATCATAGCCTGAGCCCAACTTCCATTTTTTGTGGCATCTAGATGGAGGAGCTTGTACTTCCTCATCTTCAGATTGAGTATGTTGATCCTTCTTGGGATCACAGACAAATAATTTCTCAGTGGTGTTCCTCTTTTTTCTCTGTTTACTCATTTCTTCTGTCTGTGCCTGGTTTTGGGGTGCTTCCTGAGCTCTGGAATATTATTGGGACACCTGCTTTGGGTTTTTTTTTTTTTGGTACATCACACTTGGACCTTTATTCCTCCAAGGGCATATGCTCTTTTGCCTGTGCTTTGATATGTAGATGACCACAGGCACTCACCTCTGACCTGGAGCTGTGAGGAGAATCCCTGCTATCTTAGTATGGAAGGCCAAACTGAAACCTGGATTTGGGTGTGGGCAAACAGCAGAGTTATGCCCCAGGGAGAGCAGAGAGATTTCTGCAGTCTCCCCTGACCCCCTTACTGTCTGTGGGCTGTGCTCTGGAGGTACAGGCTGATTTCTCCTGATTCTCACTGCAAGTTCTTCTGCCAGTTTTCCTCACTCCACATTCATTCTGATGTAGCAGAGTTCTCTCACAGCCCCTGTGGTGATCCTTGGGCTGGGCTGGGATAGACTGACCTGGAGCCCGGGGCTTTTTTCCAATCCCTGGTCCTGGTGAAACACACCTTTCCTGTGCAACTTCTAAGTTATCTTGGACTGGGAAAATGTGTTACTTTCTGTGGGTTCTGCCACTCTAAATTTTGGCTAGTCATAATTTGTTGGCTTTTGGAGTTTTGAGGGGAAGGAGTTTCTGAAAAATGCTGCCTTCATGCCGCCATCTTGGCTCCACCCCCAAAGGATTCATTTCTAAATTATTTAGAGAACTGAGTCAAATTTATAAGAATACAAGTCATTATCCAACTGAAATATGGTCAAAGAACATGAAGAGGCAGTTTTCAGATGAAGCAATTAAAACTCTATAGTCATAAGAAAATTATTCCAAATCATTATTGATTAGAGAAATAAAAATTAAACTAACTCTGAGGTACCACTTCATACCTATCAGATTGCCTATACTGATGACAAAGAAAAATGATCAGTGTTGGAGAGACTGTGGAAAAAAACAGGACACTAATGAATTGTTGATATAGTTGTGAATTGATGCAACCATTCTGGAGGACAATTTGGAATTGATCCAACCATTCTGGAGAACAATTTGGAACTATGACCAAAGGGCAATAAAGCTGTGCATAACCTTTGATCTAGCAATACTCTCTACTAGATCCATATCCTAAAGAGATCTTAAAAAAGTGGAAAAGACCTACATATACAATAATATTTTTGTAGGCAAAGAATTGAAAATTGAGGGGTTACCCATCAACTGACTAAGCTATGGTATCTGAAAGCTGTGAAGTACTATTGTTCTATAAGAAATCATAAGTGGTCTGACTTTAGAACAGCATCAAAAGACTTGCAAGAACTGATGCAGAATGAAGTGAGCAGAACCAGCAACATTGTGAGAGTATCAACTATGATTGACAGTTCTCCCCTTAGCAGTTCAGTGATCAAAGGCAATCTTGAGCGAGACCTATTAAGGAAAATAACATCCACATCTGAAGAAAAACTATGGATTCCAAATGCAGAGTAAAGCATACTGTATTCACTTTTTAAAACTTTTATGTTTATTTCTTTCTTTCTCATGTTTTTCCCCCATAGTTCTAGTTTTTCATTCACAGCTTGACTAGTATAGAAATATGTTGAATGAGGATTCTATATATTTAAACTATATAAGACTTCTTACTGACATAGGGAGGAGAGTGGGAAGGAAGTTAGTGGAAAAATGTGGAACTCAAAAGCTTGCAAAAAGAATGAATGCTGAAACTCTGCATGTAATTGGAAAATAAAAAAATAAATGAGGAGAAAATAAAATTAAAATATAATGTAAAAAATTGAGCTGGAGAAAGAAATGGCAAACCACTCCAGTGTTTTTGCCAAGAAAATACTAAATGGGCTCACAAACAGTCAGATACAACTTAAAAAATGAAACATTATCACATCAACATGTCAAAGGCTTTATGCTTCCCTTGAGAACACTTGACTTAGATTTTGCCAGGTTGAACTTGGGAATGGACAGCCACTAAGAATTAAGCAACCAAAGAAAAAATTTCAAAATGACTTCCTGTTCCATATTCTGGAGAAACAAAACATTCAACATTTATTATTCTACTTTCCTGGAGTCCTGTCTCTTTCCATGCCAAGTGGGTGTTTTTTGTTTTTGAAGCTAATTTTATAGTAGTAAACACCTGTAAGTCAGATTCAATTCTAAACAGCCCAGATGGATTGATCTGCTGTCTGTTAATCGTTTAGAACTGAGTGTTTGAGTTTCTCACCATTTCGGATGAGAAAGCAGATTTTTGCACAGAACAAACGATCCTAAGCTATATTATCATGCACAACTTCTCTCAGTTGCTGCAAGCTTTGCATTTTACTTTCCTGGAGAGGGATTTTAAAAATCAAGGATTTCATGCCTGCAGATAACCTCGTCTTTGTAGTATCATTGGGGAAATGTTTGGCATTCTGCAAGGTATAGATGAAAACTCTAGTATTGTGTATGTCTAAAACCACCATTAAACAATGAAAAAAAAATCACCCAATCACTAGAGTATCTAAGAAAACCTATTTCCTACCTAATAGTGCTGAGCTCAAAAGAAATTTAAGCCAAGGTACATGCCTATTAACATCTTATGGTTTTGTTCAGTGGTCTTTAAAGGGAGTGGGGCAGTTAGGAATTCGGATGGAACATAATTTGACCCTCAGGAGTACATGATCAAAAGTAGAAGGTAGGAAGATGGATCATATCCCTCCTTCCAAGCAATAGACAATCACGCTACTTGTCTACCACACAGCTACATCTATTCATCATCCATTATAATCTAAAGTTGTATCAAGCTCAGATAGATATGGGGTCACTAAATTATTCATAATGAGCCCTACCAGCCATGTATTGATTTAGAAAAACCACATTTTTTTTATTATTGTCCATGCTTTATTTTAGTTTATTTTGTCAAAATTATGTAATTACATTTTAATCTGGTTCAGGCCATACTTGGGAGTGTTGTAGGTCAGGGTGTTTGGCACCCTGGTTCTAATACTCTCCGATTCCAGTATCTCCCACAACAGTGCCAGTTTTCAAACCTCTCTCTTCTGAAGGAGATAGAGGAGTCAGCCCTTAAGGAAAGCTACAACTTAATCATCACTGGCACAACTACAAGTGTTGCTACACAAGTTTCATTGGGAAAATCATCAATGTTGCCCAGGAATTTTTAAGAATTATTATAGGAGTGAGTGATCAAAAAAGTTTAGAGATCATTGGTTTAGTTGGAAAAAATAAAGCAGCTATAGCACTATTTGTCAATAAGATAAATTAGATATTATGAAAAATAGAGCTAAGATAGAATTTGATATGATGGTCATTGTAAGGTACAAAGAAATGTAAAAGATCTCATAAATGAAATTTAGACTAAGTTGGAAAGGCCTCATAAAAGAAATGTCTTTATAGAGTAGTCTTGAATGATAAATATATAGAAAGATCTGCCACCTGAGGGAAACAGTTTTTTTCTCATTTGTTTTCTGTTGTGATTGCATTGGTTTGAGAATAATTAATAATTCCTGATTTCATTAACAACCATATATCAGGAAAAAAGCACATTCTAGCAAAACTATTTTATTTTATATCAGCTGTGAATTACCTGGAATATTTCCCCAAGAACAAAGTGTGTGTGTGTGTGTGTGTGTGTGTCTCCAACCAAATGTCATAACCATCTAAAACTCATCATATTCAAAATGGAACTCATTCTCTTTCTCTTGGAACCCAAACCTTTTCCTTCTTCCTTACAAAGGCCTCAGTCTAGCATTTAAAGTCCTTTATAATTTAGAAAAACCTACTTTTTCAATTTTTAATTCAATGTGATTTTTACTCATGCACCCTCCCTTCCAGCTAAATTTCTGGAACTTGACTGTCTCTCTCCTACCTCAGTGCTTTTGTCCTGGTTAATCCTCAAACCTCATATATATTGTCTCTTCTCTCCAGCCTCTGAGAATTGCTGACTTCCTTCAAAGCTCTGCTCAAGTGCCAATATAACACTTGGACCTTTTTTATTCCTGCCTAGTTATTAGTCCCCCAACTTCCCCAAATGTATATAATATTATAAAATTATAAATGATACAGATTTGAACACACATATATAGAAACACACATAGACACACTGACAGACATACATGTATCCAAACATGGTACAGTGGATAAAGAGCTCACCTTAAATTCAGAAAGATCTTGTTTCTGACAAATACTGACATTGGAACTCTAGTCAAATCATTCCCTTCTTAGGGTCTAGGCAAGTCCCTAACATTATAAGCTGCAGAAGAGTAAAAATGGGAGTGCCTCACACTAGCTATAACAGTGGAATCACAGATTAGAATCAAACAAAATTTTTTGGGGGAGAAGGGTATAAACTTATCCATGCACATGTTCCTTTCATTCATTAGACTGTTATCTCTTTGAGGGTAGGAATATTTTTGTAACTCAGTGCCTAGCATTATGCTTGATACAGAGCAGACACTGAATAAATACTTATTGAATAAATAAATGAAACTGAATGAATTATTCTTGTGGGCTATCTCTGGGTATATCATTAGATTAGTAAACTCCTTGAAGGCAGGTACTATCTTTGGTCTCATGTAGTAAGTTTAATAAATGTTTATTGATTGATTGATGAAATTTTAAGGAACTCTTTTTGCTCTTCCCAAAGAGGTTTTCAGATTTATCAGGGAAATCTCTAGAATTGTGCATGAAGACTGGTAGCTGACTGCTTATATAGCATTTGCATACACTTTCTCACTTTACTACCAACCCAATTCCTGCCTTAAGTGGAGTAAAGCCAGGCTCTTCATCTCTAAAGCTGAAAGCCCTGAGGTCTATTAGTATTTCCTCTTATGTAATAAGAAATCTCTTTTTAGCTATTAAAGATAAGACTTAAGGGAGAAACTGAAGAAAACAAAGATAGTAATCTGAGTGACATCTCTTAACAAAACCTCTTTAACCTATCCAAAGTTTTCACAGAAGCTAACACCACATACCACAATCACCTGGGGATTATCTCTTTTAATACTGTTTTTTGGATATATTTTTCCTCATTTTCTTTTGGCCTTTATACTAGTTGTGGTTCTTTGTTAGGTGTAAATTGATGGGATGAAATAATAATGTAAGGAAAAAAAGAGAAAGAGAGAGGAAGTGAGAGGTGGAGAGAAGAAGAAAGGGAAAGGGAAGGGGGAAGGGGAAATAGGGAGAGAGACAGATGGGAGGAGAAAGAGGAAGGCAGAAAGCAGGAGAGAGAGGTTTGAGGGAGCAGAGGAAAACAGATAAAGAGACAGAGAGATGGGGAAGAAGTGAGTCAGAGAGGGAAGGGAGAAAGGGTGGGATGAGCAAATCTTTAATACTTTCCTATAAGTAGCATATAAGCTGAGTCTTGAAGGAAACTAAGGATTCTGAGAGGCAGAATAGGGAGTATTTTAAAGGAATAGTAAAGCAGCAGATGAAGGGTTAGTATCAGGAATCCACACAAAGTCCTATTTGACTAAAATGTAATGTATGTAAAGGGAAGCAATGTGAAATTAGCCTGGAAAGGTAGACTGGAACCTAATTGTGAAAGACATTCAATGTCTAACTGAGCAATTTGTATTTTATCCTAGAGAGGTCATTAAGAGGGGAAGTGGCTTTGGCAAGACTTCAGATTCAGGTAACCTCATAAATACTGTATGAAATTGTTAAGAAGGTTTTGCTTTTTACATATTTGGACAGATATTTTTCCTTTTCCTTAACTTATGATCCATTTTAGAAACTCCTGCTTAATTCCTCCCATATCTTTTTCTCCTCTCACCTCAGGCATTATTTATTTACAGATCAGTAGACAGTGTCAATATTTTTCAGGCACTAAGAAAAATATCTGAGATATCTCTGGGACCTCTAAATGAACTCAATTAATAATTGGTTTTAAAAGCAGCAAACAACTCCTGGCAAACACATTTAGGTTGAGGCTATATTAAATCATGGGTGTTGAATTGATATTTTTCAAGAGAGTCAATATTTTTTGACTTCTTTAAACAGCATAACTGATAGGATTGTCCAGACTATGAACTGCATTGGGTTGATGAGTTTGGAAAGAAAGAAAGAAGGAAAATGGTAACTACAGAGAAAAATATAAACCTTACATTACTTCCTGAATCTTCTGATCCCTAATGAACAACAAACCTAATAAAAATCACTTCCTCTGCCACAAACTAAAGGCTGGCCACCAACCTTACACAATACTCTGGGGGAGAACTGCAAATTCAGTCAGTCAACTAGTGGCACCTGGATTCGACTTCACTGGCTGTCCTGACACTTTTAAAAGTCACAAATTATTCAGAGATTTGCATTTTCATCTAGGTGTCCTTCAATATTGATAATGTTGTACTGTTCCTTTTTTTTTGGCAAATTAAATGTTCAATTCATCACCATCACTTACCCTGATACTCCATTATGGCAGAGTATTGTTGGTATGATTGTACTAGTAATTATTTAACAAGTAGCTCTCCAGAAAAAAAAGTTCATATCACACACTTTTAAGTTTAATAAGTATTAACATTTTCCCCAATATTTTCTTAAATCTAGAGAAATACTACAACATTAAATCAAACTCTGATTTGTAGAGTTTGTTGGTTTCCTAGATGTGAATGAAAATTTACCAATGGACTTTCATGAGTTCTTATAAATTGACTAGCACACCTCTCTGAGGTAACAATGTTCTTAAGGAATCATAGGTCTACAGCTGGAATAGACCTTAGGGATAAAGTCCAGTTCTAAACCTTTTCTGTGTGTCATGGACCCCTTAGTCAGTCTGGGAGCCTTCCTCAGAATGTTTTTAAATGCATAAGACAAAAATACATGGATTGTAAAGGAAACTAATTAAAATGAAAAAAGTTATCAAAATATTAGGAAAAATAATTTAATTAACTCCAGTTTAAGAATCCCTGATAGACTAGCTGCCATATTTTACAAGTAAAGGAACTGAGTTTGAATAATGACCTAAGGTAAAATAGTTAAGCATCAGAGATTGCATTTGGTCCTCTGAGTTGAGGGTAAGGTTTTTTTTTAACTGTACCAGTTGTTCTTCTCCTTAAAGGCTATGCCAGTAAATGGCAAGTTCAAGCAGGTCCTACCTGACCAGAAAGACTTTAAGAAAAAATCTACATGTTTTTGGTTTCAGGACCAGCCCAGATAACTTTGGGGAGGTTCATCATCAGTGTGTGAGGCATATGAAGATGAATTTTCTGGCCCCAGCAGTGCATGGGGATATTTGAATGAGACATCAGGGGAAGGTGTACCTGTCCTGATAACACAGCCTAAAAGCACACTTTTTAGAAGGGCAGTAGACCTAAGATTCAATGATTTAAAAAAAATACAAATAAAAGCATTGCAAAAGCAGTAATAATCAAAATCTACCCAGTAAATTGTTTTGTCACGTTATATTTTGAAATACAAAAGAATTACGTGAATCACCTAGAATTTCAATAGACATAAATGAAAATCACTTTTTAAGTCATAAAGAACTTGGTAATTTTCTGACTATTAAAATTTTTTTAATGGATTACGTTATAATAAAAAATTTAAGTATACTTTTCATCTGTTATATTATTAGTCAAACTGAACTTAAAAGAATGGAAGGATCATAAGTTTGCATTTATGTCAAGCTAAGGTTCAAGAGAATAGCCATTTACCCAAAAATTTAGGAACTTGAATAGAATTACTTTTGATACTGAAGAGAAGGCACTAAACAGTCAACCTATTTAGAAGAAATCCATAGCATTTCTCAGTATGTGAAATTTCTCTGACCCTATTTAAGGATTGAGTTAAATGACAAAAGAAAATATAACAAAAACAACAGCATATATACAAATTGACAGGGGATTACCTCAGTACTCTGGACAATTTAAGAAAAGAACTTCAGTCTTAAGCCTTTTATAAACATTTGTCTATTAAAATTACTCACACTATTAGGTTATAATACTGACCTACAAAATTACAAAAACCCCATTGATTAAAAATGGAATTGTAGTGGTCAGACTTTTCCTTTCAATGGCAGTTAACTTGCTTCTACCTGTTCCTAATAAAAGTACATACTTTCAGGGGTGAGATAACTTTATGCAAATGTCAGATTCTATCTTCTGATGAAATTTAGATGTTTTCAGTTGCAGGATAGGCTTACCTAGCATTAAAAAGAGAAATGTTAACTATTTGGTTCCAAGACAATGGACAATGAGGGTGTTTTTTTTAATTAACTAGGGATAGTGAAATGTTTGTAGTTTATTTTTTTTTTTAGAATTTTTATTTAAAGGGCAATGAGGTTAAGTGGCTTGCCCAAGGCCACACAGCTAGGCAATTATTAAGTGATTGAGGTAGGATTTGAACTCAGGTACTCTTAACTCCAGGAACATTGCGCCACCTAGCTGCCCCCAAAATGTCTGTAGTTTATTGAAAAAGCTATGTTCCTTTGTGCCTTTTCTCTCTACTGTGCTACCAACACCATAGAATCACAAGACTGCCACACAGGATTGAGGATTTATTTTATTTTTCTTTGTTTCATGGGTTTCTAAGACCAAAAACATTCCAGCATCTAGCAGTCAATCTTCTATGGTCTGCTTATTCTATTCATCTCTCATTTAGTATATACATTCTATTTATTGTGTATATATATATATATATATATATATATATATATATATATTGTGTGTGTGTATATGTACATATATGCATATACACATATACCTACATTTATACATCCAAATATAGATACAGATATAGAGATAAAGAGAAATGGACAGAGAGAAACAATGAATCAAAACAAAACAAGCAAATAGTAGAAATCAAGGGAGGCTTTCCAGAGAAAGTGATGCAACCAAGCTGAACCTAAAAGGAAATTAAGGATTGTGAAATGCAGAGCAGAGAGGAGAATGCATTCCATTTATAGGGAGGTATAGGGATGGTTTTTGTAAATTCAGAGCTGGGAGACAGTAAGTTCAGTTGAGGATAGCTAATTGTTTGGAAGGCAGAGTTCCTAAAGAGAAGCAATGTGGAAGGAATAGACTGGAATGCAAAGTAAGATACAGATTGTCTTAAGACTTTTAATAATGACCTAAGGAGGAGCAACTAGGTGGTGCAGTGGATAAGGCACAAGCCCTGGAGTCAGGTTCAAATCTGACCTCAGACACTTCATAATTACCTAACTGTGTGGCCTTGGGCAAGCCACTTAACCTCATTTGCCTTGCAAAAACCTTAAAAAAAATAATGACCTAAGGAGTTTGTATTGTATTTCAACAAGGAATTATCAAAGATTTTTGAGCAAGGTTGTGGCAGGGTCATTTAGGAAGATTATTTTTAGCACCCTGAGAGGACATTGAATTGAAGAAAGACAAAACTGAAGACAAACATACCAATTAGTATACCAGGACAGTAATCCAGGTAAAAACTAGTGAGGGACCTAAACTAGAGAGATGGTTTTGTGAGTGGTTTTAGGATTGTTTTAAAAGAGAACAAATGCAAAGGACTTTGTGGGAGTAAGAATTTGACATCACAAAGAAAGAGAGAGGAGGAAAAACTGACTCTAGATAGCCACCAAGGTAGTTATAGAGGCAACCTAGTAGTCAGGAAACAGGATCAAAGAAAGAAAATAGTAATAAAATCACTAGTTTCAGCTGTCTATACAAAAAAGGGTCTATAATAATGGGTAACAAGCAAGCTGGAGTTCTCTTTCTACAGCAGCTAAAAATCCCTCAACTTTCCCTAACATAAATTCATCCTTAAAAAGGTAGAAGAATTAATAAGGAGAATTTTACTTTGAACTTAATCCCCCCCAACAAAAAAGATCTCATTTTAGGTTGGAAATAATTAGAACCCCCAGATATGACTATTCTATCTTAGAAGTTTTTTATTAATTAGAGGAAAAGAAGACACCATCTGATATTCAAACTTGATCTGGGGATAGTAGATTACAGAAATATCAAAGAAAGGATAGGTTGGCTTCCATGGATTAAAATGCTTTTTTAAAAAATAATTTTGTAGGGCTTTATTCAAAGTTAGATCTAGTTCTCAATCATCTAAGAATACCAAAAGCTTGGTGATTCGATATAAATAACCATATATTTTGAAAGGTGAACCCCTTTAGCACACTATGTGTTATGAGACAACTTTGACACAGTAAAATAATCTGTGGAAAGCAATCACAGACAGAATAGAAAGCAGATTGCCCCCTTTTAGCATGTAGCAAATACTTCAAAGTAACTAGGCAGCATGATCTTAGGCACTGAACTCTCTGGCCAAAGTTTGGAGAAGATGCTCCAATAGACTAAAATTCTACAGAAGTTAGCCCAAGAAGAATTTTAAGTGCTCAAGAATGAAGTTTCAAAACCCCAAAGAAATAATTCTGCTGAGTAAAATAATGGAGAGTTGTTTACGGAGATCAGTATGGAAGTATAAGATACTCACCAATCCGACTTTGATTTTAAAAAGAGAGGCATTGAAGAAACAAGCCCAAGGAATCAAGATAGTTACAAATCTGTGGGATAATTGCCATTACAAACTTATATCTGCTATCCAAAGACAGTGGAGAGGTTCATCACTAAAGATTGACTGCTAGATGCTGGAATGTTTTTGGTCTTAGAAACCCATGAAACAAAGAAAAATAAAATAGTCTTTATTTTATATAGCTTATATCCTTTCTATTCTCTGTTTATTTCCTAAATTTTCTATGTTTTTTCCCTTGTCCCCTCCCCAGGACAGCTACTTGAAGATAGAGATTATTCACATTTTTCTTTATCTCTTCAGTGTCCAACATAATGCCTGGAATAAAATGTTTTCTAAATAATTGTTCTGTTCAATGTAATGGAAAAGCTCAATCTAGAAAAAAAAATTCCCAATTTTGGATGACCCAAAGGACCAAAGGAAGGAGGCCCATTGGGCAGATGTAGGATGTAGTACATCACCATGGTCATTTGCATGTGAGTAACAAATTGAAATACATTAGCGGTATGTAGAGTTTGAAAAGGATCTGGAGCACTCATGTTGGACAATGGTTAACAGATACCTGATCATTGGACCAGCATCTGTGCTGTATCTTAAAAACCACAGGAAGGCCAGGGAGTCTAGGTATAGGAACTCATCAGGATGGTAAGTGGAATTATAGTTATATCCTTTCTAGAAGCAATGATAGTAGTGATTTCACTGATGATCCCAGAGCAAAAAGTAGAAAATGTAGGGATTAGAGTTGTGGGGAGGGGCTCATTCAATATAATAATAATTTGTCTGGAATGGATAAAACAATAGACTTCTTGTGGATTGTTTTAAATAAAGAAAGGCTAAGGCCCAATGAGGTAACCAGGAACAGGGGACCAGGCTATAAGTGAACAGAGGCAAGGGAAAAAGAGTTTTATTGCAAAGGATTTTAAGATTATAGAATCAAGACTGGAAGGGACCTTAGAGATAATGTAATCCAACTTCTTCACTTTACAGATGAGACTTCCAGAGATGAAATGACTTATTCAAGGGGATCCAAGGCAGTAAGTGACAGAGCTGATATTTGGACTTAGGTACCCTGGTATCAAATCCAATGGATTTTCCTTTGTATATCACTGCTTTTATTACTTCATCTCAGTTACTAGATAGAAATGATAAAAATTTTCTGTCCCCAGAGTGGTCAGGAATTAGAGAGTAAGTTATAATGCATTTTCAGGCCCTTACTAGAGAAAGAAGAGAGGAAGGTAATGATAGTTATTGATGAATTTTCCAATGAACTTGCCATATTTGGCTTTACCAAATGCTGTATCATTCTTCCTAAATGAAGTGTGAGTCATCTAGGTTTCATTACTTCCAAAAATATGGCAGCTCTGCTCCTTTGAGTCAAAGACTACTATGGACCTAAATAGACCAATATGTATATGGTTCATCTTTCTATCTTTATAAGCAGAAAATCATTTCCAATAGTAATACAAATAGCTGGTAGGGATGATTACAAGAAAAAAGTAAAAACATATAGGAATCTTCATTATAGGCCAATATTTGCATCATTCTATCAGAAGAAATCCACCTCTGCGTTTTTTTATGTACTCATCAGATTTCTTTAATTGTTCAGTGTATTCTAAAAATCCTTATAAACATTCATATATATTCTTGGTTCATATATTTTACTTGTATATATCTGTTAACTTATAGGATCATAATTGTGAAGATGGAAAGGACATTGGAGACCATTTAGTTTAACCCTCTCATTTTACCAATAAGGAAACTCAGTCCCAGAGGAATTACTGTGATTTGCCCAAGATTAAAGCTGTAGTGTAATCATCAGAAACAATATTTAAACTAGGTCCTCTGTTTCCAATCTCAATGATGTATAACAATTTTTTAGAAGCAGATAGTGAATTGCTTACAATCATACAACTAATATAGGCTGTATTGTAGGTAGAATTTAAAACTAGGTTGTTTTAATGCAAAGGTCATTGTGCCTGATTTTGAAGTTCTGTCTCTGATAATTACTAGTTGTATGATCCTGAGCAAATAACTTGACTTTTCAGTCTAAATCTTTAAGTCACAAAAGAGTTATTAGGGAGTGAAGGAAATTCCCACACTTTGGAGCTTCCTGCAATGGTAAAATGAACAAGAACAAAGAACAAGAACAAAAAAGTACACATATCCATCCATTGAGACCTTGGCAAATTTCAGTTTCTTTATCTGTAACATGGAGATTATTATGTTTGTAATATATTTGAATATAGTGCTGGATAAGGAATAAGTAGAAAGGCAAAGAATGTACAAGTTATCAAACAATTGCATTTATTTCACACACCAGTAAGATTGTGTTCAAGATTCAGTGAATTGGCTTTAGCAATATATGAACTGAGAATTACCATAAATGCAGGCTTGTTTTCAGATAAGCAGAGGAACTAGAGACCAAATTGCTAAAATTTTCTTGGTTATAGAAAAAGTAAAGAATTCCAGAAAAAAAGATATACTTCTGTGTCATATACTGCACTAAAACCTTTGACAGACACAAAAAAATGTGGCGAGTCCTCAAAGAGATAGGATTACCAAATCATCATACTTGTCTTCTGAAAAACCTAAATATGGGTCAAGAAGCAACAGTTAGAATCAAACAAGTAACAACCAATTAGTTTAAGTTTGGAAAAGGAATATTAAAAGAATGTAATTGTCATTTTCCTCATTTAACTTATTTACAGATTACAACATGCAAAATGCCAAACAGAATGATTAAAAATTAAGGTTGCAAGAGAAATATCAAGATATGCAGACTGATATTACTCTAATGACAGAAAGAATTCAGAAACCTTTTGATGAGAGAGAGTAAAAGAGGAGAGTGTAGAAAACTGACTTGAAGTTTAACATCAAATAACTAAGGTTTTAAGAACTGATCCCATCACCTTTTAGAAAATAGAAGAAATGGAAGTAGCGTCAAATTTTATGTTTTGGGGCTTAAAGTTCTTTGTAGATGGTGACTAGCTATGAAATGAAAAAACTCCTGCTCCTTAGAATAAAAATTATATTCTATTATAATGATTTGTTTAGCTTCTTTATTTCTGTTTGCTATCAGTTTGACTTTATTTGCTATTCAATAATTGTTATGGTCTTTTTATTATCAGTTATTGATGGAAAGGGAAAGTAATCAGGAAAACAATATAAACCTAAAAATAATTTCCCCTGGATAAGCAATATTTAGGGAAAGAATAAATAAATATCATTCTAATCCAATATGCCTTCTCTGAAGAGGACAGATCAAGCCAATCCCATTGCCCCAAACTTCTCCCCTCCAAGAAGGATTCTGACTCTGTCTTTGAAAGGGGTGTTGGAGATTGCAACATGTCTCCCTACAAGAACCGTGTTTGGGTAGTCTCATGTTGATATACACATGGTCTACATAAGCAACACATACACTCTCCACATGGAGTTAGAGCTGAAAGAGACTTTAAAAGTATAACGTCCAACCCCTTAATTTTACAGATGAAGAAAATAAATTTTAACTTCCCTGAGCCTCTAAGGCAAAACTCTAAGACTTATGTACCAAGTTATACATGAATTGCTGATATTTATTGTGCCTGACAGAATCTGGATCCTCAGAATTGAAGAATACTTTTACCACCTATTTTACAAGGTTGTTGTAAAGGAAAGTATAACACATACTATAAAACATTCTTATAAAATGTGAGAGGTTAATATTATTAAGTAACTGCTATTTCATAGAGGTATCTCTGCCTGCCTCCCTTCTTCTTTTTTTGTCTCTCTTTTATTCTATTTTTCTTTTTTCCTCTCATTCTGTGTCTCTTTCTCTAGCTTTCTCTCTTCACTTGCTTGTCTTTCTCCCAGATTTTCTTTCTTTCTTTAGTTTACCCCTCTCTTTTTTCTTTTTCCTTTTCTCTAAATTCCCTTCTTTACTTTATCTTTTGTGTAGAGAATGAGAAGTTCAAGGATACTTTCCACTTTTAAGACATTTTTCAAAATTCTAAATCTTTCAATTACTGTGGATGTAAAAAAGAGAAAAATTCACTGACTGTGTTGGTCCACTTGACAGCCATCTGTGACCAATGGGACTTGTGCACATTCCTTCTTAGAACAGGTGTTAATCTGCCCCTAGCTTGTTAACATCCTGTGTGGGGCCCCTGACATGAGTGAAATGAGGAGGGAGCCTTGTGTGGGGTCTCTATTTCTCCTTGACAAAACCATTTATTACTGGGGATGAACCACCTCCTGGAATCATTCAAAGCTGTCCAAAAACCAGAGCTTACAAAGTTTAAAACCATGACACAAAGACAGGGTCTGCATTGCCCAAGGCTAAGGCTTAATAAGCCTAGAAAATGAGGGCTGGGCAGAGATTTTTCTATGGTGTCTATAGAAATACCTCTGTATTCCTTAACTAAATCTCTCATTATTCAATCTTTTCATTTTCACTCCAGTAAATTAATTCATGGGCACTAATAGTTTTTAATAATTAGGTGACCAGAATCATCTCCGGCTCTTTCTCTTCTCTTTAATAAGAAGGAGCTTGTGGAAAAAAAATGGAAAACTTTTTTTTTAAATCTTCAGCCTTTCAAGTCCTTTACCTCAGGGAAGAATGCTCTCTGTGGTACTCATTGATCCAGAAATGGACTTTGTGTAAAGCATGTTACATCCTGCAGGAAGGCCTTCTGGAGGGTCTCATTTACTTAGGGAGAACATATGCCTACAGGGTGTTCTCACTGCAATGGAGGTGTCTACTGACAAAAACTGATGTCTGGGGAAGAAATATAGTCAAACACTTTGGCAACACTCTCTTTGAATAGCACAAGGGATATTTCTGGACCGTTGGAAACACATTTCATTCATTTCTTAAAGACTGCATTTACTCACATAATTTCCTCTATTACCCTCCCCGCCCTGTATGTAAAGCCTTCTCCAGACATGAAGGTGGTTGAAGTAGGCCTGTGGAACACTTAGAAATTGGTCAGATGTCAGAGTCATGAAGACTAGAATTCACTTCCCGCCTCACACATGACTAGATAACTGGGACCCAGAGCAAGTCATTGAATGTACCAATGTTCTGTAACTTTTAAAGACTCTATAATGTAGGGAAGGTCCCAATCTGAATTGAAAGAGGGAGTTTCCTATAATTGAGAAGCTATTTATCTGGCTGGTTCTTATCTCTAGAGATGAGGAAAATGAATCTCAGACACATCTAAGTCACCAAGTATTACATCCAGGTCTTAGGCTCAGACCTTTTAAATTCAGTATTTTTTCTATGACTACATATGTTTCTTGAGTTCTTGATCTGGAATCTGGGAAGTTTAAAAAAAAAGGTTGAACTTGGTGACAGTTTTCCAATATAATTGATTTCCTTTGAAATACTATGCATTTTATTTTATATAGTAATGCAGCTAAGTGGCACTAGGCCTAGAGTCATGAAGACCTGATATCTAAATTGGCTTCAGACACTTATTAGCTGTGTAAGCCTAGGTGACCAACTTAACCTCACTTAGTTCCCTCATCTGTAAAAAAGGATAATGATATATCAACCTCCAGGATTGTTATAAGGATAAAGTGAATTAATGTTTATATAGAGCTTTGCAAAATTTAAAGCACTACATAAAAGTAGTTATTATTGCTACTATAATTGGTTTTTATTATTTATATATTTAAAAACATTAAAAAATTCTTTGAGAAGATGATTGCACCAGATTGTCAAAGGGGCCAGTGACAAATGAAAGGTTAAGAATAGCTGCTCCAGTTAATATTTTATCTAGCTGATATTTTCATTTTAAAGAAGAGGGGAATAAATAGAACATTTAAAAAATTGTAAAAATAAGACAGGTTAAGAGGAAGAAGGAGAGTGTCAGATAAGAAAGAGATGGGAAGGAGTGGGATGGAATAGTCAGAGAAAGTAAAAAAAAAGAATGAGATAAATCAATGGAACTTATATTGTTGTCCCTGACCATACTGTTTTCCTTAATATCCAGAACCTTATCAAGCTTCCACCACCCACCTTGGGGTCTTTTTCCTCCCTAACCCAGTACCTCCCACTCCCTGAAGCCAACTGTATGACCCTCACCCCACAAAAGTTCCAATCCCCATCCCTAAGGACAGCTTTCTTTGTCACCATGCCTGGGACTAGGCTGCTTCTTAAATGTAGCCTGGCCTTTGTCAGTAGCTGATGTCCAGGTGTCAGCACTTTCTTGGTAGAACAAAAGAATGTGGACTATGACTTGTGAGGAAGTGTTCAACTTGTGTTCTATCTTTAGTTCTGGTTTTCTATAAATCTCAAGATTTGTTGAAGGGTGGTTGTCAATGAAAAGGATAATAAAGTGATTTCCTTCACACTTTCTGAGTATCAAAGGAAAGATATTTTAGCTGGGGTTTTGAATCTATCCTTTTGAAGCGTTTGTAAATAAAGCAACAGAGGAAGTTGGACTCAGAGATGAGAAGATTGTCTTGTAGGAAATTTCATATTTATGTAGAGAGATATACAAAGACACTGAGAGACAAAGGCAAGTATACACAGTCAAAGACAAGACAGATGCATCTTCCTAGTAATATTGATGTAAACCCTTAATATGATTTTGCCTTTATTTCCCCTAAAGAGACCATGGCATTTCTAATTCAGGATGGTAGAGTAGAAATGGATTGGAGGTTGCAAGTTCTGAGTTCAAATCTTAATTTTTTCACTTCTTATTTGCAAGTCACTTGAATATGTCATTTAAGCATTGTTGGCATCAATTTCCTTATTCCTAAAGCGAGGGTATTGGACTAGGGGGTCTCTATCTTTTCCAGCTTTATGATTGTGAAAGTCAGCCATCTATTTACAGAATTAGCTGGTATTTGATTTATATCTGGCTGGCTATAGTTTCCTATCTTCATAATTATTATCATTACCTAGGCTGGGAGTTCTTTTTTTTTTGTGGTTGTGGCTAAATTCAGCTAATTCAAAGTCAATTTTTCTATCCCTTATCTTCCCACTTATTTTCTCTCTTCTTCTTTCTCTTCCCTCTCTCAATTTTTATGTTTCTGTTTCTCACTTTTTCCTCTGTTTCTCTCTCACAGACATGTACATATTCCCAAGCACACATTTATCTGATATCTGGTGTTATAGTAGAATGAATACAGGATATGAAATTATAGGAACTGACTTTGAAATCCCAGGTCTGCTTCCTACTCTCTGGATGAATTACCTTACTTTTCTGGACTTCAGTTTCCATCTTCTGAAAAATTATAAGTTTAGATTTGATAATCTTCAAATTCCCTTTTATTTCTATATGCAATTACTAGACTGTCTGATCCCCTAAATTCAAGAATTTTTTACTAGGATTCTTTTTCTTAATGCACTAAGAAGTTTTCTGTCTTTTTACCTATTACCTATGTTGAGAGTTCTTTTTCCTGTATAGTGCCTATTCCTGTATAATCTGTCTTGTCCTGTTCAAATATTCTCGTACTAATTTACCTATTTTTTTACTATCATTTTGTCCACTCCCAGACCTTCTGTTCCTGTTGTTTTCTGAATCCAAGATATCTCCCAAAGGTAGAGAGACATCATTTATTTATCTATAATTATTCTCCTCCTGACTGTGCTTCTGATTTTCCTGATGGGCATCCATTTGTCTCTGAGGTCTTTTCAACCTGGAACATGTCTCACCTTGCCAACTTCTTCTCCTATTGATTAATTCCTCCTGGGAACAATATTTGGAGTCACTCCCAGGATGGTCAATCTTTATTTCCCTTCTAGTGGTGCTTCTGACTTTCTAGACGTCAAAATCATGGGGAGAGGTAGAATAGTTTCATTGTTACACCCCTTTTTGGCTCCCTTTTATGGTTCCCCCCCCCCCCCCGCTCTCTTTAGAATGTAAGCTCCTTGGGGGCAGGGACTATTTTGGGGGGGGGCATGTTTGTATCACCATTACTTAGTAGACTGCCTGGCACATAAGAGTTTAAAAATACTTATTGCTTTTCTCTTGCCTTGAGGGGATTTAAATCCAGGTCTTCTGACTCTAAATCCAATTTTGTTTCACCACATCTAAATTGCCTCCCAATCTTGCTTGCTTATAGTTATTGTTTGTCCAAGACATTGGTTGTTGGGAAAATTTCAAGGTTATTATAGCTTACAACTTCTTAACATCCTGTGAACTAAGTTTTAACGTCTCGCCATCACAGTCTAGTATATCCAACATGGAGCATAAAAGATAACTTCAAGTCAATTGTAATAAACATAACATACTTTCAAGTATATAGAATAGAAAGAATTTGCCACAATAATTATGTAATGAAAGGAATTATTTTCTATAAGCTTGGGTATTTCAATTCAAGACATTATAGCTTAAAAGATAGTAATCATAATAGTTTATATTTAGAAAATTAATTTCTTCACAACAATACTGTGGAGCAGATAATATTATTATTAGCTCTACTTCTTAGATGAGAAAACTGAGGCTTAGAATGGTTTTGGTTCTCAGGCATGTGACAATAGAAACTACAACCATCATTTCTGAGTCCCATATTCATTGCTTAGGGAGGAAGTAGTTACATTCCTTTTCCAAGGTTGGCCCAAGGTTGGTATCTACTACATCATGCTTTCTTGCAAAGTATTAGTCTATGTTTCATATCCTTCCAAAATAAAATATGAGATGTGAAACAGAGAAGCAGTGTGGTTTAATGGATAGAAATGGGAGCCAGAAGATTGGAAATAGAAATACTTCAGTTTATGTCCTCCCTTTGACACATACTACCTGTGACCATGAGCAGATAACTTAATCTTTCAGGGAACATGGAATGATACTCTAAGAATATAAGTTATAGACAAATTACAGAACTGCAGAGGATGAAGGAATCTCTACATTAAGAAATATTCATAAATGAAAGGACAAATCTGGACCAAACCAAACCAAACCAACAAATAAAAAAGATCCTGTTAATTTTAAAACTCCTATTGCAGTGATAAAGGTCTAAACAATGAAGTACTTTGTATAGGAGTTTAAATTATGTGTATGTGTGAGTGTGTGCATGTGTGTGTGTGCGTGTGTGTACCATTTCATCTCAACATAGGTATAAGTTGATTTAAAAGGAGGTAGGATTTTGTGCCTTTTGAACTAGAAAGCAAATTCCTGAATTTATTACCATCTTTTAACTAAGAGTCAATAAATACTTAACGCTAATGCTTTTTTGATGAATTGTTAATTATTTTATTATGAATCCTTTCTGCCTGAATGCTATAAAATAGGTTTGGTGTATAATTTACAGATGTCAACACTATTTTGTGGAGGGGTTTGTCAATACCATTATAATTTCATTATTCTGTATAAACCTCTAGGTGGAGGATTCTTTCACCTTGTAGTGAATGAGCAAGGAAGAATATGGGATTGGGTCTGGAGGAAGATCAGTTTTGTAATAGGCACCATGATAAGGAAGGAGTTCAGAGTCTTAAACATTGAAGTTGATGCCATATTGGATGCTTAGTTGCAACAATGTCAGGGTGCCCAGTTGGGACCAGATCTATACAAGTTGGTGAAGTTAATTTGTGCTGTTTCCAACCAGGTTGTAATGTGTGCCCTTTTTAGCCCCAGTTTTGTCTTAGTTCTCTCTTCATTTTCCCAAACACCTTCCTTGTTCTTTTCTATAAAAAATGGTCTCAGAGGGGGCAGCTAGGTGCCATAGTAGATAGGGCACCAGTCTTGGAGTCAGGAGAACTTGAGTTCAAATTGACCTCGAACAACATAATAATTACCTAGCTGTGTGACCTTAGGCAAGTCCCTTAACACCATTGCCTTACAAAAACAAAAACAAATAGTCTCAGATCACTTATTCATTGGATTATATTATATTATGGGATTTAGATGTGAAAGGAACCTCAGAGATCATTCAGCTCAATCTTCTTGTTTTATAGATTACCATTGTTATTATTGCTAATAGAAACTATCATTTACATACCTACTTTGTTTCAAGCACTGTGTTAAGCACTTTAGAAATATCATCTCATAATAACCCTAGAAAGTAGGTTCTATCATTATCCTCATTTTTAATTGTGGAAACTGAGGCAGATAGAGGTTAAGTGATTTACCCCAGGTCAAAGAGCTCCAAAGATGGATTTGAACTCAGTGTTCCTGGCTCCAGGTCCAGTGCTCTATGCACTGTATCAGCTAGTTGTTTTATATCCATCTATATAAATATATATATGTATATATATATATACGTACATATATATATATATATATATATATATATATATATGGAGAGAGACAGAGACAGAGAGACAGAGAGAGAAAGACAGAGACAGAGATAGAGAATGACTTTTTCAAAATCCCAGGTGCAGAGCTCTCTCATTTTTTTTAATCTGGATCTCTGATTATAATATTTCCTGATTGAGAAAGTTGTTCCTACTGCTCTTCATTTAAAAAAAAAATTACCCTCCAGTCTCCTTTGCAAAGCCTTCCCTGTCTTCCTTGAATACCTTAACTAGAAGTGATTTTTTCCTTCCTGAGATCTATGGTGGAGATGAGGATATTATCTATCCATTCATTTTGAACTTATTACCTACTAGAATAGTTTGGTCTGTCTTATTTCCTTCACAGAAGGAGAATAAGGGAGGTTAACTGACTTGCCCATTGTCATACAAATAGCAATGTTTAGAGGCATTGGTTGGATCTAATGATTTATTATAGTTATGAAAGTGACCCTTGATTCTTGTAGAGCACATATTCTGATAGGTTGTAACAAATAGGAAAATTTCTGAGTTCCTTGCAGTGACAGAATGTGTTTATTGTACAAGGTCCCGTCTAGTTGAGCACAGATATTCATCACCAGTTGACTGGTTGCTAGATGATGAATTCTTTGGAAGCTCATGGGAAGAAATAAAAAGAAAAAATGCAAAATGTCCCCCAGCCTTTTGTTGTTTCCTTTTGTTACTGAAGTGTTGGGGGCAGATGGCTGAAAAAAAAAAACAGGTCATAAGAAAATTTAAGTTTTTAGACCACCTAAATATTGATATCACTGCTGTTATTTTGAATGTAAGATCATCATTCAATGATCAACAAGTCAATATATTGCTAGAGAAATTGAATTACATAAATATTGACATTCTTGGTGTATTGAAATCTGAAAATAGAAGAAAGTTACAATTAAATGGAAAGATGGCTCATTGGTTCTCCTTGGAGAAACAAAAAGAAGAGCTAGTGAAATAGGTTTATTATATACTCAAATGCAACAAATATTCTATCACTTCGTAGGACACATTTATCTTGTCTTTCATTGCTCATGATGAGAATAAGCAAAAAGCCTATGAAATAAATGTTTTTGTGCCAATATCTATTGCAGAACATAAAAATGGGAGGAAAATTCCATGAAAAACTTGATCTCTAAACCAAGATTCTCAAACCAAGTTAAGAAAAAGATAGATATAAAAGATTTTTTGATATAAATATGGACATGAAGTATTAAAATACAAAAATAAATGTTGGAATATATGTTTTTAGATTAAGAAAGGAGAGATGATTGAAGTAAGCATAACAAGAAAGTAATTATACTATAATACTAATATAAGGATGAAATGTTTTGAAGACTTTTACAAACTGATGAAGAACAAAATGATCAAAGAGAAGAACAATTTATACTCAGCAGCACTATTAAGACAAACAACTTTAAAAATTGTAAGAACTATGATCATTTGATGATCATCTGTGATTTCAGAGGGTTAGTGATGAAAAATACTCTCTACTTCCTGACAGAGAGGTGATAGTTTTAGGGTATAGAAAGAGACAGTGTATATGTGTGTGTTCTTATTTAGTTTTCTTTTGCTTAACTACTTTTTATAAAGATTTTTTCCTCTTTTTTAATGGGCTGGGGTATGGAAGAAAAATAAAATGAATTTCTATTACTTAAAAAACCATTTTTTTTTCAAAAATAGAGAGGTGAGTCTGCTATGGATGTCGAATGTTTCATACATTTTCAAATGAGAGTTTTATTAATTTTACTTAATGTTTATTTTATATATATATTTGGTATATATATATAAATTATATACATATCTATCTACTTGTTTTTCCTCATTACAGGAAATTGCTTATGTAGTGAGGATAATTAATAAATATATATGTGATAAAAGTAAATTGAATCAATAAAATATTTTATTTTCAAAATATATCAAATGCTTATCAACCTCTCAGAAATCTCATAACTATATATTGAATAGTTTCCTTAAAAAAGTTCTGCTGATTTCTTTTGATTTACATCACAATCACTAAGCCATATACTTTCCCTTGAACATTTCTTGCAACAAAGAAAACATTCCATCTCACTGACTCTCCACATTTCTGCATTGTTTTCCAATGTTTTCATTTATTTTGTTGTAGTAATATGAATAATTCTTCAAGAAAAAAAAGTTGAAATGTGTAAGACACTCTGAGTACCGAATTAAATCACAAATGATAAAAATCAACTGGATATAATGAAGTCATTGACAAGTTAGAAAAAAAGGAGAATTTCAAGAATAAGACACTGTAATAGTTCTAATCTGACCTGTTAATATTAATTATTGATGATGCAAAAGAGGAAAGAGGTAAAGGGAAAGACATTGATATTAATTATCAGTATCTTCTGTAGAAGTTTGACCACCATAACTGAGCCAGGAATTGGCTAGGTAAGGTTTGAATCCTGCTTCCAACACTTAAATCTGCAAGATCATGACCTTCAGGGAAACTTTAAATGTTCTCAGGATATAAATTCATAGCTATGTTATCAAACCTATTTCAAAAGAAATCAGTAGCCATCTGTTGAAATCAGACCACATAATAAGATATTCAAAGAAACTTCAAGACATACAGCCTGTTATATCATGTGGTCCTATGATCTTATTATGTGTGATTTTCATAAAATATTTGCATTATTTTGCTATTTAAGTATTAATGACTTGTTAATCGTCCTCCCAAATTTTGACTTTGTAGTCTTTTAAGAGATGCCCAGACAATATTCTGAGTTGTGTAATGTCATTTTTAAATGGTCCTTCTTTATCCATGAAGAACCTGGTTCTGGAATGTGACTGCTCTTTCAAATACAGGAATCATCTGATTAAAGACAAGTTATGATTAGTTATAATTGTCTCTACCACTGATAGGAAACATATTCTTGTTTTATCTTCTGAAATATTTTTCTATAAAATGGAATTAGTGATATCTGAGTTATCCACTTTATTGGGTTATGTCGAGGATATTAGATAATAAATGACATAATTAGTGCATTGCAAACTTTAAAGTGCTGTATAAAATATGAGCTATATTTACTATCATAGAGAATAATAATTCAAAAAGAAGAAAGATTACTTTATAAATGGTAACCTCTTTTAGATATTCTTATTTGTGGATGACAATTTGCTTACTGCTTTAAGACCTTAGAGTAATTCAAGGCCAACCTTATCACCACTCAATCAACCTAACAATCCACATTGGAAAACCAAATGGATGAAGAATGCCTAATGTTTAGACTCTATATAAAGTTAAATGGTCAGCCTATGGAATTAGGCAAACAGTATATGCATATATGAGATAAGGTCTGTGATTGAGCTTTGAACTGGTCCCAGAACTGAACTGGAAGAAAATAAAAGACTGGATTGTGTTTTTGAAATTGTCTAACACCAATTCCAAATTATAAACTGACACAAAACTTCAACTATGACTAAGAATTATGAAAACCCACAATCAAATTTTTGGATATCCCAAAGGAAAATGGAATAGCAGGGAGTGGAAGTAAGTAGGATAAAACTGAATATTAAATTTTCAGTATGAAAGTTTATATCTCAAAAATTAGAAAATCCTAGAAATCAAGGATTGATTTATTGTTTTGTTGATTGTCTATACTTTAAAAAGTGAAGGAGAATATGTTTACAATGCAGATTAAACTGAAAATGTCTCATGTATATGAGTTCTTTTTTTGAGAGCCAGATGTTAAACATTTACCAACCCACCCCCAGGATGCAATGTGTTCTTAATAATGCAGGTTATTTAACAAAGCATGCAGAAAATATAATAAAAGATATCATCTATTTAATACATGGTAAATAAAGGAGATGACCAGTCATGTAGTAAGACCAAAATATAAGACACAATCACTACATTGTTTGCTTTAGTGGTCCCAGAATGCTAAAAGTCAAATGAAGACAAGTCATAATGCATATATTAAGCCCTTGCCATTTCAGGTATAGTGGTAATAACTGGGAATATAAATACAAACAAAAATAAAGACAGTCCATGACCTTAAAGACTTCTAATGGAGAAAAGCACATTAGGTACTTCACCGAGGAGGTGGGGAATAGTGGAGAAAGTCTAGAAAATGAAAAGAAGAGTCTAGAGAGGAAGGAAAGTATGGCTGACTCAGGGACTCTCCTTAAATTGGAAATTCTGGAATTGTATGAACTGAGCTCATAGGAGGAGTCAGAGTTGGAGTTGGAGAGGTGAGCACTCAATATACTTTCAAGTGTGATAAAGACAGAGGCACATGAACTTTTATGGTTAGGTAGCTGCTATGGTCCTGTGAGTCAGGAAATTAAATGAGGAGAGGAACAAAACAATGAAAGACCTGGAAGAAGAACTCCGACCTGCCAATATATTTTCCAGGGATATTTTATGAAAAGGCATGAACTGGAATTGACCAGTATAAGATGACAAAGGTTTGAGAACAACCAAACCCAGCTACCTCAATAGATCACACATCTATAATATTCCTAGTGCAACTTTTAGGTCAGAGAAACTGACTTTTGTCCTATGTCCTAGTTTTGGGTACCAGATCAGAAGCAGTGTTGTGGAATTGTGAAAAGAAAATTCAGTTTAATCAGAATAATTTATCCTATCTCAGAGTGCATATAAGAAGGAGTTGTTGATATGCAAATGTTGTCCATCTAATGTAGGAAATGTGTGTCTCTACAAGAAATGTGTAGAGCAGTAAGTCTTATGTGAATTAGATGAACTGGGAACCAATAATAGGCCTCTGTCATATAATGACAATAATCAAATTGGTTGATTGAAATGTTTTCTTTCTTTTTTTAACTGCACCAAATGTCATGTTAGTGGGTTTAATGATAAAGAAAAGCCCTTTACAGATGTAAACTTGTGACATTAAGGTCATTTTCTCATTATAAACATACACATATACATGCCTATACATATATATAAATATACATATATATATGTATGCACACAGACACACAAATACACACACATACACACACACACTCATTTATAGCTGGTAGAAGGTCTTTGGTTTTTGGACTTGAAGGTATATGTAGTACTGGAATTTTGGTCTATCTATATATCGTTTGTTAGCTGTTTGTAAAGCTGATTTGATTTCATATGCTAAAGTAGATTTTATATTTTCTTTGCCTGAGAAAAAAGACTGATGAGACTTTGGAGTGTGTCATAAAATCACAGAATCATAGGACCCCAAGCAGGACAACATAGTCTGCTCTGCTTTAAAATCAGATTTTATTGTAAGTTAAAATCTTTACACATTCTGTCAAGAAAATTCACCCCTACCCCCCATTTTGGACAAATAGTTTATATTTCTGACCTCCTAAGAAAATCTACATTTGGGTGAAAGCACCCCCTTCTGGTATCTCTTGGGAAAATTTTAAAAATGATCTTGAATCTTCTGATAAGGTTAACTGCCAAATTAGGGCAATGAAAACTTTCTTTTTTGCTTTTGATTATAAATTTATTTTCACCTGATAAAGCATTAATAATAATTATCAGAAGCATTTTATGTTATTAAAATTTGAAAAGTACTTTACATGTTAAATCATTTCAACACAAAAATTCTGAGTTAAATGTTATTATATTCAATTTATATATGAGGAAATTGAACAGAAAGAGTTACTTTTTCAAAGTCATACAACTAATAAGTTCTTGAAATGAGTCTCCATGACCCTAGGACCTATACCAAATCCACTGTGCCATCTAACTTTCTTGAATACTACTTTCTATGTCAGCTTATCAAATTACTTTTAATTTTGAAAATTAGTTCTGAATCATAGAATAGAAAATTGGCTAGGAAAAGTGTAGACCTTATTTTTTGAGTTGAAAATAGAATCCACAACCAATACTCTACCTTTATGACACTGGTAAGAACTAGGGAGATAAAAGATGAATCTAAAGTTTGCTGAAATCTTTTATGGGGCTGAAAATTTTCTAGAACTTCTATTCAAATTTTCTACTGAATAAATGGAAAGATCCATTAGCCATTAGCACAGTGCCTGGAACATAGAAGTTGTTTAATAAATATTAGGCTGCTGTCTAACTTTACCTAGTAAACTAGCAAGTAAAGTTACATTTTTACAGGTTGTCCCAATTTACAGGCTGTCTTAGAGCAATTTTAAGCTTTATTATTTCAGACTTTTGGGATAACTTGTATGGTGTTTTAAATTTTGTCAAGGACTTTACATCCAGTATCTCATTTCAATTTCACAAAAACCCTTTGAGGTAGATGTAAGGGTTAAAATATAATTCACATTTTACAAATGAGAAAACTGAGTCTCTGAGAAGTTAAATGACTTCTCTCTTAGGGTGGCTAGGTGGCACTGTAGATAGAGCACTGACCCTGGAGTCAGGAGTCCCTGAGTTCAAATCTGACCTCAGACACTTAATAATTGCTTAGCTGGGTGGCATTGGGTAAGCCACTTAACCCCATTGCCTTGCAAAAACTAAAAAAAAAAAAGACCTCTCTGTTACAAAGTTATGAATCTTTGAAATCGGGGTTGCAATCCAGGTTTTTATAATTTCAAGCCATTTCTTCTATCCACTCTTCCATACAGGTCTGTGACTGACGAGTGTTTTGTATAAAATGTAATAGTGATCATTAACTGAACTGCTTTTAGTTGTGTGATACACTCCCCCAATGAAGTATTTTAGAGAAACCCCTTGTATTCCTCCCCCAAGTAGCACATAAAATCACATACATAATATTGTGCAATATAAATCAAAATGGAAGACAGATTTAAAAAACATACATATTGCTGAACTTATTGCCCATGAAACATACTCCTCTTAGGAAATTACCTTCACAGCGAGTTTATAAGCCACACAGAAAATCAGTTTTGTTTTATAGTCATACCTCATTGTTGACCCAAATGATATTACTTGGTCTGCTTATCTATCCTTATTCACTAGATTTGACTCTAAAAGACATTTTGCCTGTTTCCAAATAGTAAATCCACTCTCAAAGCCTCCAGATTTGCTATCAATGAGCATTTTTGAGAGAAAAATAGCAAAAATATTTTTGGAGAGGTCAGTATTATTGAAATAAGTATATTGTCTCCCAGTGTGATTATTTTTAAGGGGATAACATGCATTTGATTGTATAAATTTGGTATATATGCTAAAAACCAATCTTAATACTTTATAGTAGATCCTTTATTTTTATGCTCTAAAATTTAAACTTGTTAAGCCACACATATATATTGTGTATGCATCTGTATGAGAGGGAAAAAATATTTCATGGAATGATAGAATTTCATAGCTGAGAAAGACCTTTGGTTATGTGAGAAAGATCATTGGTTTTTAATCATGACCAATCTTTCAAGACCTAATTTGGGGTTTTCTTGGCAAATATCCTAGAGTATTTTGATATTTCCTTTTGCAATTCATTTGAAAGATGAGAAAAAAGAGGCAAATGGGGTTAAGTGACTTACCCGAGTTACATAATTAGCAAGTGTCTGAGGTCAGATTTGAATTCAGGAAGATGACTCCACACCTGTCACTTTAGAAAATCCCAGGGTGGAGCCAAGATGGGGACAGAAGAAGAGCTTCTCTTAGGTGCTCTCTCTTTCTAATATTTCAAAACTTATAAAATAAGGACTCTAACTAAATTTTTAAGAGACGGAACCCACAGAGTGATACAGTGAGGCAATTTTCCATCCCAAGGTAACCTGGAAAATAGGGGAAAGGCTCCACTCCATGGAGTTAGAGGGGCAGTGAAGGAACTTAGCCTCCTGGAGGCAGCCCCAGGGTGCTGAGAGCTGTGTCTCATGGCAGCGGGGGAAGTTTCCTGACTTACTCCCTGGGGAGCACTGGGCACAACTTGGAAGATCAGTGTGGGGGCCTCTGCCAGAGCTGGCCTGTGAAATCTAGCCCTCAGGGCACTCAGCATGGCCAACCAGCCCAGATACAGGGAATGGAAGCAGGTGAAGCTAGTAAGCATGAGCCCCCAGGCAATGGAGCCTTGAGTACTCAGCCTAAGGAAGGGAGAGGAGAGAGACTTCCGAGATCTGTCCTCTGTCCCTGGAACAGGACTCTGGGGCTCTGACCACATTCAGATCCTAAGCACAGTCTAGGCCCCCCATAGAACAGCAGGCCCCCCCCCCACCTCAGCCCTGTGGCACAGGGGTGCCCTTGTGATGATTCACAGTCCAGGAGGGAAGACAGAGCTTCACACACTGAGATCCTTCTGGGAGGTGTCCCAATGATACTCAAAAACCCAGGAAACACCCCTAAAACCAGGTACAGGCTGGGGAAATGAGTAAACAGAGAAAAAAGAGGAACACCATTGAGAAATACAATGTCAAAGGTGGAGCCAAGATGGAGGTGTGAAGGTAGCATTTTCCGAGAACTCTGATCCCCCCCCACCAAAGGATGGATCTAGCCAAAATTTAGAGGGGGCAGAACCCACAGAAAGACTGAGTGATACATTTTCCCAGTCCAAGATAACTTAGAAGTTCTGCAGGAAAGGTGTGTTTCACCAGGACTGGGGGTTGGAAAAAAAGCCTCGGCGTAGCCCAGCTCTGCCCAGCTCAGCCCAGCACAGCCCAGAGATCACCAACAACAGCTTGAAGGGGTGGTGAGAGAAGTCTGCTGCACCTGGGTGAGGGTGGAATGAGGAGCATCAGCCTCAGAATCTGCAGTGAGGATCTGAAGAAAACAGCTTGCACCCCCAGAGATGGTAAGGGAAGTCTGCAGAGATTTCTCTGCTCTCCCTGAGATAGGACTCTGCTGCTAGCCTACACTCACATATTGCAGTTTGGGCTTCCATACTAAGATGGCTGGATCCCACCTTATAGTCCCAGGGCAGAGAGAAGTACTGGGCCATCTACATATCAAAGCATAGGCTAGAGAGCATAAGACATTGGAGGAATAAAGGTCCCAGTGGGGTGTCCCCCCACCCCAGAAAAAACCCCAAAGCCTTGGAAGTGCTGTAAATTAATCTTGGGCTGATAGAGAATTCCTTTAGTCCTATGGAAGATCAAAACACATACTCAAATGATGACAAAATCGAAGCTTCTATATCCAAAACCTCCAAGAGAAACAGAAAATGGGCTCAGACTATGGATGCACTCAAAAAAGACTTTGAAAAGTAATTAAGGGAAGTGGAGTAAAAATTGGGAGGAGAAATGAGAGGGATGCAGAAAAATCAAGAAAAGATATACAAAAAAATACTGAAGAAAATATTATGTTAAAAACCAGTTTAGGCCTAATGGAAAAAGCAAAACAAAAGGCAAATGAAGAGAAGAATACCTTAAAAAGCAGAATTGGCCTTGGAAAAGGAGATAAAAAAAGCTCTCTCAAGAAAATAACTCCTTCAAATGCAAAATGGAACTAAAGGAAACTGATGACTGTAAGAAATCAGGAAGAAATAAAACTTCCAAAAAAGCCAAAAATTAGAAGAAAATGTGAAATATCTCATTGGAAAAACAACTGACCTTGAAAACAGATCCAGAAGAAATAATTAAAAAATTATTGAACTATCAGAAAGTCACGACCAGGAGAAGAGCATAGACTTCATTTTTCAAGAAATAATACAGCGAAATTGCCCTGAGATCCTAGAAGCTGAGGGTAAAATAGAAATCGAGAGAATTCACTGGTCACTCTCTGAAAGGGATACCAAAAGAAAAACTTCCAGGAATATTATAGCCAAATTCCAAAACTCCCAAATTAAGGGAAATATTCTAAAAGCTGCCAGAAACAGACAATTCAACTACTGAGATTCCATAGTCAGGATAACACAGGATCTGGCAGCATCTACATTAAGGGCTTGTAGGGATTGGAATATGATATTCCAGAAGGCAAAAAATCTTGGTTTACAAGCGAGGATCAACTACCCAGAAAAACTGAACATCCTCTTTTGGGAAAAAAAGATGGATTTTCAATGAAACAGGGAACTTTCAAACTTTCCTATCGAGATGACCACAGCTGAACAAAGTTTGCTCTCCACGTACAGAACTCTGGTGAACCATAGAGGGAGTGGAAGAGAGGGACTAACTATGAGGAACTTGATGATGTTGAACTATTTGTATTCCTGCATGGGAAGAAGATATTGATAACTCATGTGAACTTTCTCATTTATAAGAGCTGTTAGAAGGAGCATATATATAGACAGGACATAGGAAGGAGTGGAATATAATGCTATGATGTGGTAAAGGGATGGAGTCAATGGGCGATGGGGAAAAGTACTGGGAGGAAGGCAAAGGAGATGAAAAAGAAGCTGAGAGATTTCACATAAGAGTCAAGAAAGCTTTTTCAGTGGAGTGGAGGTGGGGGAAGGGAAAGAGAAATGAGTGAGCCTTCATTATATCAAAAATGGCTCAGGGAGGAAATGACATACACACTTAATAGGGTGAGGAAATCTGTCTTGACCTGGAGAAGGATGGGATGAAAGGGACAAGATGAGGGGGAATGGGGGGGGGGACGGGAAGGGGGGAATAAGTGATAGAAGAAAGGGAAGATCAAAGGAGAGGGTACACAGATGCAACACACTTTTGAACAGGGCCAAGATGAAAGGAGAGAGAGAATAGAATAAATGAGAGTTGGGAGAAATAGAGTGGAGGTACAGCTAGTAATAGTAACTGAGGGAAAAATATTGAAGCAGGGGCAGCTAGGTGGCGTAGTGGATAAAGCACCGGCCCTGGAGTCAGGAGTACCTGGGTTCAAATCCAGTCTCAGACACTTAATAATTACCTAGCTGTGTGGCCTTGGGCAAGTCACTTAACCCCATTTGCCTTACAAAAAAACTAAAAAAAATATTGAAGCAACTTCTCTTGTGGACTTATGATAAAGAAAGCAACTCACCCCTAAAGACAGAGTCATTGAAATCTGAACACAGACTGAAGTACATTTTCTTCTTTCTCTCTATTCTTGGGGTTTCCCACCTTCTTGGGGGGAGGGAGTTTATGTTTACTCTTATGTTTACTCGTATAACATTCAATTTACAACAATGTGTAGCATGGAACCAATATAGAGATTGTCAGACAGCCTTCTGTGGGAGGGAGGGGAGGGAGGAGAGAGAAAAATTGTAGAATTCAGAGCCTTGCAAAAAAAATATAATGGGTACATATTACTGTTGTATATAATTGGAAAAAAAATGTTGAAATGTTTTAAAAAAGAGAGAGAAATACATTGTCTATGATCCCAAGATGGATCAAAATACTCAATATGAAGATGAGGAAGTACAAGCTCCTCCATCTAAAGACTGCAAGAAAAATGGAAATGGGGCTCAGGCTATGTAGAGCTCAAAAAAGATTTTGAAAATCAAGTAAGGGAGATAGAAGAAAAATTGGGAAAAGAAATGAGAGAGATTCAGGAAAAACATGACCAAGAAGTCAGCAACTTAGTCAGGGAGATCCAAAAAATTGCTGAAGAAAATAACATTAAAAACCAGCATAGGTCAAATGGATAAAGCTGTTCAAAAAGTTATTGAAGAGAAGAATGCTTTCAAAAGCAGAATTGGCCAGATGGAAAAAGAAATAAGAAAGCTCTCTGAGGAAAACAAATCCTTCAGATGTAGAATAGAGCTAAAGGAAGCTGATGATTTTGCAAGAAGTCAAGACACAATACTTCAAAACCAAAAAAAAAAAAAATGAAAAATTAGAAGAAAATGTAAAACATCTCATTGAAAAAACAACTGATCTGGAAAACAGATTCAATAAAGATAATTTAAAAATTATTGGAATACCTGAAAGTCATGATCAGAAAAAGAGCCTTGACCTCATTTTTAAAGAATTCCTACAGGAAAATTTCCCTGACATCCTAGAAGCAGAGGGCAAAATAGAAATAGAATCCACCGATCTCCCTCAGAAAGAGATTCAAAGGGGTGGCTAGGTGGCACAGTGGATAAAGCACCGGCCCTGGAGTCAGGAGTACCTGGGTTCAAATCCAGTCTCAGACACTTAATAATTACCTAGCTGTGTGGCCTTGGGCAAGCCACTCAACCCCATTGCCTTGCAAAAAAAAAAAAAACTAAAAAAAGGGGGAAAAAAGAGATTCAAAAAATACAACCCCCAGGAATATTATAGCCAAGTTCCAGAACTCCCAAGTCAAAGAGAAAATATTACAAGCAGCCAGAAGGACACAATTAAAATATCATGGAGCTGCAGTCAGGATCACACAGGACTTAGTAGCAACTACATTAAAGGCTTCAAGGACTTGGAATATAATATTCCAGAAGGCAAAAGAGCTCGGAATGCAACCAAGAATCAACTACCCAGCAAAACTGAATGTCCTCTTCCAGGGAAAAAGATGGACTTTCAATGAACCAGGGGAATTTCAAATGTTCCTGCTGAAATGGCCAGAGCTGAACAGAAAGTTTGATCTTCAAATACAGGACTCAGGTGAAGCATAGAGATTGGAGGAGAAGGGTAAAGTATGAAGGACTTAATGATAATGAACTACATGTATTACTGCATAGAAAAATGATACTGATAATACTCATGAGAAACTTCTCATTTAATAGAGCAGGTAGAATGTACTTTTATAGATGTTATCACGGGAGAGAGCTGAATTTGAAGATATAATATATTGTAAAAATGGAGTCAATGGCTAAAGGGAAAATGTAATAGGAGTAAGAGATAGGAGAAGTGAAATAGGCTAAGATATTTCATATAATAAGAATATTTTTATTTCAATGAGCTATTGCAAGGATATGGAAGGGGGAAGGCAAGGGGGAATGGGGGAACTTTGGCTCTCATCAGAAGTGTCTGGGAGAGGAAACAGCATAACTGCTCAATGGGGTATAGACATCTAGAGTAAGAAGGAGAGAAGGGGGAAGGGGGAATGGAGGGGGGTGTGAATGATGGAGGAGAGGGTGGACCATGGGGGAAAGTGGTCAGATATAACATATTTTCTTTTTTACTTCTTGCAAGGGCCTGGGATTTGATGGCTGGGCTAGGATCGGATGGCCTGTCTGGAACCACAGGGCCAGGTGGTTGCTGGGCCTTAGGGGTGGTATCTGGGCTTCGGGCCTCTTGGCCCCAGGGTCAGTGATCAGTCTGCTGCACCGCTCAGCTACCCTACAGCACATTTAAGAAGAGGGACAGAGTGAAAAAGGAGAGAGAAAATATAGTATATGGTAGTGGGGAAGTATGATTGGAGGGAGTTGTGATCAGCGATGGCAACGGTAGAAAAATATGGAAGTAACTTTTGTGATGGACTTATCCTAAAGAATGTGATCCATCCATGACAGAGCTGGTGGTGTTGGAACGCAGACTAAAGCACATATTTTAATTATTATTTTGCGGGGGTTGGCAGGGCAAAGGAGGTTGGGTGGCTTGCCCTGGGCCACACACTTGGGTGATTGTTGGGTGTCTGGGGCCAGATTTGGACCCGGGTACTCCTGACTCCAGGGCTGATACACTGTCCACTGCACCACCTGGCCACCCCATCATCATTATTATTATTATTATTATTATTATTATTATTATTATTATTATTTATTACTGTTATTACTATTATCATTATTTTATCTTATTTTGGGTTTTTGGGGTTTTTGCAGGGCAATGGGGTTGGGGTGGCTTGCCCAGGGTCACACAGCTGGGTGATTGTTGGGTGTCTGGGACTGGATTTGGGCTTGGGTGCTCCTGGTTCCAGGGCTGGTCCTCATTCCACTGCACCACCTGGCTATCCCTATCATCATCATCAGCAGCAGCAGCATCATTGTTATTATTATTATTTTTAATTTTAATTTAAAATTTTTCCTCTTTACTTTATTGCTCATGTGGGTCTATATTTTGGGGGGGAGGGGTATTATGTTTACTCTTAAACAAGAATATTTTAGTAAATGTATAAAAAACATCATCTGTACCAAAATATAAATAAATAAATAAATAATGAAGGAAAAAATAAATAGATAGATAGATAGATAGATAGATAGATAGATAGATAGATAGATGATAGATAGATAGATAGATAGATAGATAGATAGATAGATAGATAAATGGATGGGGGAAAAAAAAGAAAATCCTAAGGTCACCTCTTCCAAAACATCCCTAATGTAAATAATTAACTTCATATAAAATATTTTCAGTGTTGGGAAACTCACTCACAAAGATTCCAATTCTAGTTTTAGACCTTTCTAACTATTAGAAAATTGTTCCTTATATTGAATCCAGAACTATCTCCTAGTTTTATCTTGACCCACTGAAGGCAAAAGAGTATAAATCCACTTCCCCTTCTAAATAACAACCATGTAAGTATTTGTAGACAGTTGCCACTTTCCTATTTTCTCTTCTAGGTTAAATATTCCAAGTTTCTTTATTGTTTAGATTTGCTTAGAGTTCTTCATTGTTTAGAGCTCATATTGAGTTCATAGAGAATTCTGGTTGCCTTTCTCTGGAAGTATTTACCAATGTGTTTGTCAAAGTGGTGTGCCCTGACACTTAAGATGTAGTCTTTAGTCTAACCAGTGCAGAATGATGTGATAATACTCAACAAGTCAGTAAGTCAACAATCATTGATTAAGGCCTTACTATGTATTGGACACTATGCTAAGTCTGGGTGATGCAAATGAAGGCAAAATCCATGGACTGTGCCCTTAAGGAGCTCACATTCAAATGAGACTTTTTTTTATTCCTTTATTTTATTTTTCCTATGACATGCAAAGGTAGTTTTCAACATTCATTCATTTACAAGTTTATGAGTTTCACATTTTTCTACCACTCTCCCTTCCTCCCCCCTCCTCATGGTGGTTAACAATCCGGTAAAAGCTGTACATGTACAATTGTGTTTAGCATATTTCCATATTATCCATGTTGTGAAAGATGAATTAGAATTAAGGGGAAAATCATGAAAAAGAAAGAAAAAATATATAAAAAAAATAAATAAATATTGTATGCTTTTCTCAGCATTCAGATTCCAGAGAGTTTTCTCTGGATATGAATGACATTTTCCATAATAGGTCTCTCAGGATTGATCTTGAGCTTGCTCACTGAACTGCTGTGAGGAGCTGTATATGAGAAGACAATATTAAAGGGCACACACATAATATATATGTTCCAAATTGTAATCTCAGAAGCAAGGAAGGGAATGCGCAGGGAAAAGATTGTGAGAACCCTCTGTAGATGTGAAATTTGAGTTGAGTTTAGAGAAGTGGAAAGGCAGAGGTGATATTGGAGAACACTTTAGGCATTAGTTTTAGCCAGTGAGAAGGAATGGAATTGCAACATAGAGTATCCTATATGAAGAACAAGAAGAAGATAAATGTTTCTGAGTCACAGAGTATATGAATGAGAATAAAGTGTGCAAAACCTAGGAAGGTAAGAAGGCACTGTGTTCTGAAATACTTTAAAAGAGGATATTATATTTGATGTTAAGATTTAATAGGGGGGAGGCTAGGTGGTGCAGTGGATAAAGCCCTGGAATCAGGAGTATCTGGGTTCAAATCCAGTCTCAGATACTTAATAATTACTTAGCTGTGTGGCCTTGGGCAAACCACTTAACCCCATTTGCCTTGCAAAAAACCTAAAAAAAAAAAGTTAATAGGGATACCTAGCTTTGTGGCCTCCCATTGCCTAGCAAAAACCAAGAAAACCAAAACAAAACAAAAAGAGTTGGAGTTTAAGTAGGAAAATGACATGGTCAGATCATTACTACTCTTGTTTTGGGGCATTATTTTCCTAATAATGATACTGAGGATGAGCTTGTTATGAAATTGCACCAGTTTCTTTTTGAATCTAAGGCTTATCGTTTTTTTTTTCTTAAATTTGTTTATTTAATTTTTAGCACTAAATTCTCTTTCTCACACCTCCCCCATCCCAATGCATTGAGAATCAGCAGAAAAAACAAAAACAGCTACACATATGTATAATTAAACAAAACAAGACCTCACATTAGATATATAGAAAAAGAAAATATTTCAGCCTGAATTACCTCTCTCTGTGAAGGTACATTAATTTAATGCTTCATCATGAGTCTTCTGGAACAATGGTTGAGAATTATGTTGATTAGTACTAAGTCTTTCAAAGTTGTCTTTACAATATTGTTGCAATTGTATAAATTTTTCTCTTGGTTCCACTCACTTTACTTTGTATCAGTTCATATAAATCTTCTCTGGTTTCTCTGAAACCATCTCCTTCATCATTCCATTATTTCTTACAGCACATTGAACATGACATACAAAACACATACAGACAATATATTTCATCACACACACACGCACACATACACACACACACACACACACACACACATATATGTATATATACACACACACATGCATAGACACCTGCCATAACTTGTTCATTCTTCAACTGATGGGTACCCACCTCAATTTCCTATTTTTTAAATCATCACAAAGAATTTCTATACATATTTTTGTACATATGAATATTTTCCCCCTTTTGATTTCTTTTAGGGTATAGACCCAATAATAAGTATGAAATTTAATAGGTATTTTTTGGGGGGAGTGCATAGCTCTGAATTGTTTTCCAAAATGTTTTCTTGTTCATAGTTCTACCAGTGAATTAATGAACCAATTTTCCCAAAGTCCTACAAGCATTTGTCATTTTCCCTTTTTTCAGCTTAGCTAATTTAATGGATATGAAGAGGTACCTTAGAGTTATTTTAATTTGAATTTAGTAAATTGGTAATTTAGAGTATTTATTTTCATATGACTGTTTTTCATTGATTGTTGGATTTCTTCCTCCATAAACTGCCTATTTAGATATTTTGATCATTTATCAATTTGGGATGGCTCTTATAAATTTGACTTAACTTGCTATATAAACTTAGCAATGAGGACTTTATCAGAGAAATTTATAGTAATTTCCACCCCCCCCCCCTCCAATTTTCCACTTCCCTTCTAATTTTAGGTGTGTTGATTTTGGTTGTGTGCAAACTTTTCTAATTCTCTATAATGAAAACTGTTCACTTCTTGTAAACCTTTCATCTCATTTGATCATAATTTTACTCTTATTTATAGATCTGATAGGTAATTGCTTTGTGCTCTTCTAGTTTATTTAGAATATCACCCTTTATAACTAAATTATGTACCTTTTTGGAGCTTATCTTGGTATATAATGTGATTTATTAAACTATATAGCTAGTTTCTGCCAGATATCTTTCTAGTTTTCCCAATAGTATTTTGTTAAATCCTCAGTAGTGGGAATGGTCTGTCTTTTCTTTTTTTAAAAGAAATAGTTTACTTATTTGTTTTTTCAACTACATGCAATGGTTGGTTTTAAGCATTTTTCTTGCAAGGTTTTTAATTTTGTATTTTTCTCCCTCTCCCCTCCCTTTTCCCTCCCCCCTTCCCCCTTTCCCTGACAGAAAGCATTCTGATATAGGTTCTACATTTATAACCATGCCAAATATAGATCTGTATTGATGATGTTGTGAGAAAAGCATCAGATCCAAATGGAAGAAAGAAAAATTAGAGAGACAAAAAATTACATAATACATAAGACAACTTTTAAAAATATTAAGCTGTAGTCTTCATTTAAACTCCACAGTTTCTTCTCTGAATATGGATAGTATTTTCCATCACAAGTCTTTTAAAATTGTCTTTGATTATTTTACTGCTGAAATGTGCAAGTCCATCATGGGCTATTCATCACCCCATTTTGTGTGCATAATTTTCTTCTGTTCTGCTCATTTCACTTTGCATCAATTCATGCAAGGTTTTCCAAGGTTTTTTTTGAAATCCCATCACTCATGATTTCTTATAGAACAATAGGGTTCCATCACATTCATATATATCACAATTTGTTCAGCCATTCCTCAATTGATGGGTATCCCTTCAGTTTCCAATTCTTTGCCACTACAAAAGCAGCTGCTATGAATATTTTTGTACATGTGGTCTTTTTGCCCTTTTTCAGGATCTCTTCAGGATACAGACCTAGTGGTTATATTGTTGGATAAAAGGGTATGCATATTTTTATCACCCTTTGAACATAATTCCAAATTGCTCTCCAGAAAGGTTGGATCAGTGATGGTCCATCTTTTTAACAAAGATATTTCTTTCTGTGATTTTTCATGGCTCTATAGTTTTCCAATGATCTTATATGGTGCTATATTCCATATAGATAGAATAATACAGTCTCTTAAGACTTAAAGTTGTAAGTCATTCAAATATCAACAAAAAGATTTATTTGTGAATATGAGAATGTTGAATCAAATGAGCAACAAAAATTATATAGGAGAAAGAGCATGAAAGCTGTCATCATAGAGGTATGCAACCAGAAAAAGATAGGGGAAGGTTATATTGTAAAAGTGGGAGAAGACTGAAGGAAAAACCCATGAAATATAAATAAATAATAAATAGAGGAAGAAGTTCTCTAACACAATTTGTGACCCTTTTGTGAAATATATATATATAAAGATATATTTGGTGTCCTCAAAATTATGGTACAATTTTATGCTTTAGTAGCTTAAAACTACTCTAAGATTTTTGGGACACCCTGTAAAGTGATCTACAACAATAGTGCTTGAATTATAGTTTGTACTGTTGTAAAAAGAACCTATCTTGATTGACCATGGATGTATCAATATCCTAAAGCAATTCTGTGAAAAATTGAATCAGTTTTTCTAGGTATAGCTCCATTGCAACATTATCTCATATTGATCTTGAACGCCATTAAAACCTCTAATTCTTTTTCATATTATCTGCTGCTACTCCAGACTGTCCCTTTCTTCAGAGATACAGTTAGTCTAAGATCCTGGAGAGATGATCTTTGTATCTACCCCCAAAGTCTAGTATAGTGTCTTATATATGGTAGTATCCAATAAATGTTTTGGCATGAATGAATAAATACCAAAAAAAATTTTTTTAAATCATTATCTTGTTTAATTTCTTTTGCTAAGTCTTACCTCATTTTGGTTTTTAGTTGTCCAACTGTATTCTTATTTGTACCATCCTTTTTATATTTGTTTTGGTGAAGTATTCTTCCTCTTGCTTTTGTTCAAGTTCTTTAAAAATCTGAGCTCTTAGGAAAGACCTCTATGCAACCATATTGTTCTCTTTGTATCCAATCTTGGAATTCTATTGTCCTCTAATCTGTAAACCTGTTTAACAAAATATGTATGTAAAATGCTAACCTGACTATTCCTTGCTGAGGGGAGGGGATGGGAAGGGAGGATGGATTAACTTGGAAATATGTAGATACAAAGGAATGAAAATATATAAATAAATTTTTTTAAAAAAGAAATTGTATTGTCAGCAATTAGATTTTTAGAACCTTAAATCATTTTCTTTTTAGGTTTCTGTCCATTGGCTCATGTTTATATTTTCTCTGAAAATTTTGAAATTTCCTGTCCTAAGATACATAGCTATTCTCAGTATCCCCTTTGTTAGTCAATGCAAATTTTGAGTTGTCAAGCTTCCTTTCCCCCAAGCTGTCCAACACTTACAAATCATTTTTTCCTTTCTAGTTAGAATTAACTCCAGAGTACTAATTCCCTTTATGACTTCTTCAATTTTCTGAATGATGAAATTATTGACAGGTTGAATCAAGATTTTATCAAATGTTCTGCTTTTAGTGGAATGAGACTTCCAGCATATGCCCAAATTTCTTAGATTTCCTTTCAGATTTGTATAAAGGAAAAAACATTATCCATTATCCATTCCCCCCCCCCGCCAAGACTATAGTGTAATTCCACAACAATATCACTTTTCTCCTTTTTTTCCTCTTCTAAATGTTCTCTGACATCCTTCTTCCCTCAGTTTTATATTTTATATTTATACCAATTATACTATATTGCAGTATATATTGGTGTATAGATGCAGTGTATATATATCTATTGGTATTTCAATTAGCAACCACTTGATCTCCTTTTTGAGTTGAGGGAATGTAGAAACACTAGTCTAGAGAATAAACTCTTTTGAAAAATTTTATGAAAGAGGATGTTGGAGTACTAAAATATGCTAAGAGAAGTGGAAGGAAAATAGGTTATTAAGAAATTTTATTTTAACTTCCATGGCCATACTCAAGAATTTAATATATGAATGAAGACTATATAAGCTCAGTGTCATCAGTATTAAGCAAGAGCAAAATAACATAATATCAAGCAAAATCAAAGAGGAGAAGAGGAAAGAAACAAATTTGTAGAAAGCTTTGTGAGGAATCTGATCATTTCAGATTATTGTAAGAACATTTAAAGATGAAGCAGAATAACAGATAGAAAACAGAACAATATTCCAGCTTTCTATAACAAACTAACTTGTTCATCAGGACAATGCATCCACCACATGTGAATTCATAAATCTCAGCTCCTGATGGGTTATATAAAGAAACAGAAAAGGTACTAAAGACCATGAAGGTATGTGGAGCATCTTGACCAGGTCATTTTCACTGGTAATCTAAAATGGAGGTTTTTTTCCCCAATTTTGAGAGTGCTGAAGGATTGAAGATAGGAAAATGCCAACTGACTGGTAAAACTTAGAGAGTATGACTATAGAAAGAAGTCAGTCAAGAGAACACCACCAGTACTTACTTTCTCATCTCTATAAAATCTCTATTTGGATGATTTATGAATATGTATCAAATGAGTCCTTCATAAAAAATAGAAATGAATGGACAAGTTTTTTTTTGAAAACAAAATTCTTTAGTGGATAACATTGTTAGAGTCTACAATAGACTGCAAGATATAAAAAAAGAGAGACACCATTAAGCTTTTTTGTTTGCTGCTGCTGCACCTTTATTCTCAAAGAGGACCAATGACATAATGAGGTTAATGTTTGTGAATTGCATTTAAGTGTGTCAGAGCTTCCTTGCTCTTTCCTTCAAGGTCATCAAAGTCTTTTGGCCAGAGAAAAGTCAAGACTGATGATATTTGTTAAAAAAAAAAAAAAGAGGGGCAGCTAGGTGGTACAAGTTGGGATGGCTAGGTGGTGCAGTGGATAAAGCACCATCTCTGGAGTCAGGAGTACCTGGGTTCAAATCTGACCTCAGACACTTAATAATTACCTAGCTGTGTGGCCTTGGGCAAGCCACTTAACCCCATCTACCTTGCAAAAACCTAAAAAAAACAAAAACAAAAAAAAGAAATTTTGTTAGGCTGAGCAAAAGGCAGCCTACAACCAGGTGCCTTCCATGAATATGCTGAGGCCTTTAAGGTTCCTTAATAGTTCCAATTATAATAACTTCAAAAAAAATTATAATAGTTTGATCTTCAATATTAAGCAAGATATATAATAAGGAATTGTGTTTTTGTCAAAGGTGTGTGCCATTGTTATGAAGAATGTATAGTAAAGATAGGTGGTGAGAGTTTCTGGATGCTCCCAGTTTGACGCATGCATGCTGATTTCATTAAATTCTAGGATTCTACTCAGCCTCCTAAATGAGATCCACAGAGAAGTCAACTTAATAATCTTCACTGAAAAACTAGTGACACAAGAATTTTTTTTTATCTAGGCTATAATCAATAAGCAGTTAACTAAATTGCCTACAGACAAGGTCCCTCAGTATATAGCTCTTAAATTGACACTATAGAAGAACAATGATTTAGAACCAAAATTGAACAGGAGGAAGACAGTTGACTGTACTAGATTTAGGAACTTGAGGTTTGTTTGTTTATTTGTTTGTTTTTTGGTGATTTCAGGTTGCTCCCTGAAAGGGGGAAAAATCATCTTTTTAAGATCAATGTTCTCCTAGAAATGTTATAAGATTCAAATCATGGAGTACCTCATCTTTCTGGAAACAAAATTCTCAGCAACTCAAATGGTAATGAAAATATTCACGTTGGGTCTTATATTACCAACAACGTATACAAGCGGTGATGTATAAAGTATCATCTAGGAGATGTGTGATCAGAAAAGATGGTGGATCAATCATTTGGTGAGAACACAGGATAACTGATGAACTGCCTCAAAACTGGAACACAGGATAATTGATGAACTGCCTCAAAACTGCCTTAGTGTCCATGTCATACTGAAAGAACCAGAGGAAGGGTCTTTAGAACCTTGAGTGAACCATCCCTTTTCCTACCTCCATAAAAAAATTAAAATATAAATATAAAAAATAAAATAAATATAAAAAATATAAGTTTCATAGGAAGAGAGGAAAGATATAGATGAATTTTAGCCTACAACATTAGAATCTGTGTCTATAAGATCATGTTCCCTTGAGATATTAAAAATATGAAATATGCCACCTAACCACAAAATTCTGCTCCATAGCATACTCTACTGGACTAATTTGTTCTGAACAAAATACTTTCTTCTAGCTGTGACTCATAACCCATGATATCTCAGTGAGATCAATGAAGTTTATTTCCTTGTGTTGAAATTTTATGTTTACTTTGTTTATGTTCTGTGCTTTATTGTTTATGTTTTGCATATGTTCATGTATATAAAAACACAACACACAAATATACATTTGTAGTCTCTTTCCCTGAAATCATGTATATATATTTATATATACATGTATGTATATATGTATATTTATGTGTGTATGTTCTTGCTTCAGAGAAAAGTGAAAGGACATGAACAATGTTTCTCTCTGACCCAGTTTATTAAGAAAGATGTCATAGAAAATGTAGAAAAAATAATTCATGAATGGAGTCAGGAAGAAAAGAAATTTTAAGGAGTCAAAAGTGGCAATAACATTAATATCAAGAGGGTGGCAAGTAGAAGAATGAAACACAAAGGAAAAAAGGTAGGAATAAAAAGTTCTGAACTCTATGAATTATAGAACCTATGGTTCATATATCCTCCCCCTTCCCATGCATGGGAGCAGAATTATAGGTGATTTTTTTAAACCATAGGGGAATATATACACATAGCTGTATGTATAATATACATATAATATGAATGTGTACATATATATTTTATATACATACCCCTCCATGCACATAACATATAGATACCAATATTATTAGTCCATAAATATTTTCTGAACTTTCCTTTATTTCTTTTACCTTGTAAATTGCCTCTGAAAAGAGGAAACATAAAGTAGGAACCCTGTAAATCACTTAGAATAATTCCTTATTTTCTAGGTCTTTTAGATAGCAAATGGAACTCTAATATTTTGTGTCTCCTCTTGAGAATTTCTCCTAAAATTTGTCTTGGCAAAATGCATGACATATCTATGTGCTATTTAACCTGAAAAGAACAAAAGTATTATAGACATCATAATATAGCTACTTTTAAATACATGAGCTCACTTTTTTCAGGATGAGCCTTGAAAACCAATATTCTACTTAGAACTTTTCACAATAATATGCTCTTAAAAAGACAATTACATGGGGTGGCTAGGTAGCACAGTAAATAGAGCACCGGCCCTAGAGTCAGGAGTACCTGAGTTCAAATCCAGTCTCAGACACTTAATAATTACCTAGCTGTGTGGCCTTGGGCAAGCCATTTAACCCCATTGCCTTCAAAAAAACTAAAAAAAAAAGACAATTACAGTATATTGAATTACTTTCAATAGAAGTAATTTAGTTGTTTTCCAAAGATAAAGATGAGTTTTGTAGAATGCTTCCACTTCATCCTTCTTATGACCAAAGAACTATGCATGCATTTGAGGGATAGGCAAGTCAAATTGTTTTGCGTGTGCGTTGGTGTGTTTGTGTGTGTGTTTGTGTGTGTGTGTGTGTGTGTGTGTGTAGCCTGACAATACAAGAATTTTTTCATCTTTAGGAAACTAATTGAGCATTAGGGGAAGGGTTTCCTTGACTTTGGCTTAATTAATACTATGCTCCTGAGGTAATAAGTCTTGCCTACTCTAACTTGATCCTGTGTAAGGCATTGAGTATGCACTAGACTACTAAACCCCTGGTTTCAGTGAGTTTCTACCTGAAGGGCATTGCCTCAATTTCAAAATGCCAAGGTCATCCAAGGTCAACCAGGGTCATCTCCAGTCATTCTGATCCATTTTTGGCCACTAGATCAAGATGGCTCTCTGGATGAGAACGTGAGGCTGTGACTTTGCATTGCTAACCCTCTTAAATACAATTCTCTTGCATGTCATGGTCTTCTAGAATAAAGATAAAAAACAAAAAGCAACAAATTTAAAGGATAGAATCATCTAATATTGTCCCCAACTTTTATAGGTTATTAGGAGTTCTCCACAACCAAGCATATTTATTGAATCAAACAATTATGTTTTCTGTTTGGAAGCCTTTTAATTCTCCTTCTTCTTAAGATTGAATTTAACTTATTTCCATAAATCTCAGGGACAATGAAAAGATTGGGATAGTTAGAGATAGCCAGAGGGTGGAAAAGAAACAAGGAAAAAGAGCTCTGTTTTTGTAAAAAGTCTCAGTTCTGCTGCTTACTAGTTGGATATTTTGGTCAAAATACCTTCCACTTTGCTGAACCACAATTTCCTCTTTTGTAAAATGAAAGGGTTGGATACCCTTGAAGCTTTGCTATTCTATCTTTCAGTGGATGGTTAAAGAGAATGATTTCCTCCACAAACACTGTAAGGGTTGGATAATAGGTGAACTGCTGAGTTCTCTGATGACTTCTCAACCCAGTCTGCCTCCTTCCTACTGGCCTTCCTCCAGTTTTCAGCTTTCCTAAGTCAGTTCCTCCAACCTTCCCTAAAACTTTCTATTAGCTTCACTAAGGATTCATTCATTGGGCGGGCAGGATAGGGAACTGATTAGCTCCAAGATGGTCCTCAACACCTCTCGGACGTCTCTGCAGGGGACTGGGCTCCAAATTGACAAGTTGGAGGGAGGAAAAATGATTTTCAACATTGAGATGAAAATCAACCCAGCTTGGGGAAGTTTATGCCAGTTTTTTTGGAGGAGGGCTGTGTGTGGACTCCAGGGAGGTGGGAGGTCAAAACGGGCATAACTATTGCCTCTGTCCACCCCACCCCCCCCAGCAGCTAATTTTCTAATCTATGGATGCTGTTCATCAGCTCTCTCCAGCAAACACATAGCATCCCATCACTTCTACAGGATTATTGTAAAAATAGCCCGGCCTTGACCGTGCCCCCGGTGTCTACAGTTGGAACTGCTCTCTTTTCATGCACGCTCCTGCGTTCCACGAATCTTATTTATTCTATTTTAGGTACATTTGGGATTTCAAGTCCCCGTTTCTCCAAGGAGTGGCTCTTCTGAGGGTTCGTGGTTTCCCTGGCATTCTGCTGTTTCCCAAGGATTCCCAAAGGTCCTAGGTTAAGTGAGGTGGTGAATGGGGATAGACTCCAAACAGGAAGGGGCGATGCAGCCTGAGAAAACACGGCTCTAACGAAGAGCTCAGCGGGACTGCCGGCCCGGGAGGGTCTCATGATGCCTCCTTCCCTTTCGGCAGGGCAGGCTGCGCTCTGACCCTGTTGGCTTCCCCGGCCGCCCCGGGACTCCCAGGCACCGGGAGCCCGCCGCCCGCCAGCCCGACTTGACTTTGGCTTCCCCAGCTGACTACTCGCGAGTTGGGCTCCTCGGCCCGGGCCAATGAGGACGCCCGGCGGTGGGCTCGGCTTCTCCAGCCGCTCGGTGATTGGCCCCGAGCCCCCGGAGGCTGGAAAGCTGGCCGGAGGAAGGCTCCCTGGCTGGCAGGAGGGGGCGAAGTGGGAGTGACAGCGCGCGCCCCTCGCAGCCCCCCACCCTCTCCTCCCGCGCGCCCCCTCCCCTCCGCTCCGCTCCCCTCCCGGCCTCCGGCCGCGCGCTGGCTGGGCTCCGCATTGCACACTCTGGGGGAGCCGCAGTCTGCACTCGTGGGATGGGGCAGCTCGGGCCGGGAACCCGGGCCAGGCTCTGGTAAGTGAAGGCGGCTCTCCCGAGGGGCGCGAACGCAGCCGGGCTCCCTCCACCCTGTCGGCGCTAATCCGGGCCCGGGGCCCCGAGTGCTCGGACCCTCCGGCCATTCCCAGCTGCCCGATTGACTGGGATGCCTCTGAGAGAGGAGCCGCGCTGCTGTGGGGAGGGTGCGAGTGTGTGTGTGTGCGTGTGTGTGTGTGTGTGTGTGTGTGTAGTGGGGGGGTCCTCACCCCGGCCCCCAGGGCTGGACACTACGCCCAGTAGGGAGCGCGCTGTCAAGGCAAGTGGAAAGGTAGGGTGTATGTGGTGTGTGTGTGTGTGTGTGTGTGTGTGTGTGTGTGTGTGTGTAACACAGAGAGACAGAGACAGAGAGACAATGAGGGAATTTGTGCAGGGAGGTGCCAAGTTCATGGCTCAAGGCAGGAGCCCTGAATTCTCATGTGAGGTGGGGGCCCCCTGGGAACTCCAGATGGAGAGTTTCCCTGCAGACAGTCTCTGAGCCGGTCCACAGGTTGCTGCAGAGGCGTCCCGGGGTGGCAGTGCCAAGAGGCGAAGCTTCTAGCTTCCGCTCGAGAACTGGGGGAAAGCCTTCAGCAATCCCTGGACGCCCTTCTTCCCCAGGACGCTCGGGTGAGCAGGGCTCAACCCGAGGCTTCTAGCTCCCTGAGCCAGGATCCCATTTAGTTAAAAAACAAAACAAAACAAAACCCCAACCCCACCAGATAGTTCGTTTCGGTCTGACGTGGAAACTTCTGTTCTCTGTCTCTCCTGCCGGTTCATATTTGCGTCCCATGAAAGCGAACCGTGTGCTAAATGACTGCCGGCTTGCCTCCGCTTCCCCACCATCCCCTTTACTTTTTCCATTGTGGACTAGAAACTTGCAAAATGAGGCCGCAGACTGCCCCCCGCGGCACATTCGGAGGGAGTCCTTGGCACACGGTCAGAGTCCGGAACAATGGCCTCTTCTCCAAAGTCTCCTAAGTGGACCGGGCTCCTCGCAGCAGCCGCTGCTGCAGCCCGCGTGCTCAAGTGCATCTGTCTTCTCAGAATCAAAGGCATTTCCTAGAGAGTTCAAAAGTGTTCTGGTTCCAGTGGCCAGCCCTCTGCAGAGACGTTGGGTAGAATGGCATTTAACCTGCCGGGGCATACGACATAAAGAATGTTAAGCTTTCTCGCTCTGGTAACCTGCCCAAGGTGTGACCTCCAAAATTCAATTTTCTTTGTGGGAGGTTGGGGGAGCTGAGGTACTCTGGGGAAATGTTTTTTCTCTTGTTAAATTGGTTCTCAGTGACATATACTCTCTTCTGTTGTGGTCTGGCCAGCCATTGCAGTTGCTGTTATATTATTAGAGTGAGCCCCTTAGAGCCCTACTACAGTTTCTCCAGCTGGGGACCTAGAGGCGGTCCCCCCCCCCCCCATTTGGATCTGAAGTTCATTTCTCAGATACTGCAGACATTAATGGCTACTGTGTGCACACGTGTGCTAAGTTTGCTAAAGATATTTGTGCAATCGTCCATGAAATGACTTAATGCACATTTATGTTAAACCCATTTAAATGTAAAATGCCTATCTGTTTTCAATTTTCATTTCCACACTATCAAAAGGCACTTGGTTACTACAGGACAGAAGAGCTTTCCCTGTTAAAACAGAGGTTTCCCTTAACTTCAAGATGGTTATAGTAATGCGCTGACTTAGTATGGTTAACATGCTATAGTGATTGTATGCAAGTATTAGTTGTTTAGTTTAAAATGCTAGAACCTTCAGTTAAGAAGATAGATACATTTTTCTTTGGAGGTAATTTGTGAATCTATTTTTCTCTAAATGAAGCTTTAAAATCTACTGTTTTATATACACCATCAGGGCCAACTATGGTAAAAAATTATCAAGTAGAGTGTAGGTCTGGCACTTTTCTCCTCCTTTTCTCTTTTGAAGAGTGTCCTTCTTGTTCTCTTTTACCAATCCATAGTAAGACCATTTTACTCTAATTCAACAGCTAATTTCCACTAAGGCAGCTACTTGAAATGTTTTAAAGAATGACTTGGGTTTATAGCCATTTTAATAAGACACTCTTGAAGATTAAAGACCCAAAAGATTGATAGACCAGGGTTGGAATTTTAGCAAAAAGTTGGGGGGGGGGTGATAGTTTGAGGCAGAGAGGCTTGAATTATGGTTAGAACTCAACAAATGATTATTTTCTTCATTTCTCAATACATTTTTATGGGCATTTTTAATCTATAAAAATGTAGACCCCACTTACACAATAAGGACAACAAATTAATAAGTTAATACTGAAACATCCTGTGAACATAATTCCCACTTATCAAAAGTCATAAATTCTTAAATAGTTTACAGAAGAAGATAAGATAACAAATTGATCTGATGTATTAAGGAAAAATCATATCTCATAGCTCACACAGTATGGGCTTATGGATGTCATATGTGGAGTATAGAATACACAAATCACTTTCAAATTTACTCTTGGAAAATTCTCTTTTACTGTATATCTAAGTGTGTGTACAATGCACACACACATATACATATATTATATAGGTATGTGTGCATATATATCACATAATGAACTCATAAATATAGATAGAATTGGCTTTGATTGCATAGGACTGAGCATGGGTCTTTAGATATTTACTAGCAATGAGATCCTGGGCAAATTATTTAGCCTCTCTGAGACTTAATTTCCTTAGCTGTAAAACTGAGATGTTGATGATAAAGTTAGCTAATGTTTATATGATACTTCTTATGTTCCAGGCACTATGCCTTAAAATTATTATGTCATTTGATCCTCACCACAATCCTGGGAGGTTGGTGCTAATATTATCTCCATTTTATAGATGAGCAAACTGAGGCAAACATAAGTTAAGTGAAATACTCCTAGTCACACATTTAGTAAAGGTTAGATGTGAATTCAGATCTTCCTGACTCCAGGCAACCCAGCATTCCATCCAATACCCCAACCAGCTGCCTAGTTGTGAGCTTTGAATTAGATAGTATATAGAAGAGCTTTTTCAGACTTAAAGTGATGTACAAATGAAGAATAATAATAGTAATAATGATACTAATAGGAAACCTCAATAATCTCTAGGGAGTTCCCAAGGTCAGAACTAGAAAGGAACTTAGACACCTGTAGCTTACCCTTATAAAATCTAGGTGGTGCAGATAGAACATCAGACTTGGAATCAGGAAAACTCATCCATCTGAGTTCAAATCTCACCTCAGACACATTAACTATTTGATCCTAGGCAAGTCACTTAACCTTACTTTCCTCAGTTTTCCCATCTATAAAATAAGCTGAAGGAAATGAAAAATCACCTTAGTATCCTTGCCAAGAAAACTCCAAATGGAGTCATGGAGAATTCAGTATGACTGAACTGAAAAGACCAATACTCTACTAAAGGAAAAACTAAGCCCACAAGGATCAAATCATTTACACAATGTTATACAAGGAGTAGCAGATCAAAGGACATATATTGCAGGTTCTCTGACTTCAAAGTCTCACAGCTCTGATATCTCATCAGGATGATTATTTCATCTAACTAATAACTTCTGTAAGTATCATGGAAAGAGAACATATTGGATTTAGTGTTGAGTAACTGTGACATAAAACCATAGTACAGAAAGCCACTGTTAATGAATGCAAGAAGAAAGTAGAGCATTCTGATTTGTGAGGGAGTACTAAAGGACTCCATGAAGTGTTCAGTTTTAGCAGAAAGAACTACATGTTAAAGAAAAGATGGAAGTGATTTTTTAAAATTACAATTACATCACATAGCTCACAGTATGTGGCTCATGGCTATTGTGTTTTGAATGGAGGAAAATACCTGGAAATTTACTCTTGGAAATCTACCTTTTTACTGGATATGTAAGCGTATATACAAAACACACATTTTTATAAACAAAGAAACCACATGCCCAAATCTTCAAATGAAAATATTAACTCTATGTATAAAGGGGGAAATATAGCTAGACAGCAATGTATGTGAAGAAGATGTAAGTACTATAGGAGGCAATAGTTTCTATAGTGATGAAAAACAAAACAAAATACTCATAATAGAAATACAAGTATGGAATTCAGGGCAACAGAGGGCTTGCTCGGTCTTATTTTCCCTTTGTATGGATAGGGCTCCTTTCAGAATGTGTTCAATTCTTAGAGCTATATTTATGAGGGGTGATATCAAGTTGAGGCATCTTTTCCCAGGAAAAAGCATATTAAATGATGATACTTAAACATAACTGGTCTGTTGAGTCCCTTTCCCAGACTCTTATGTTGAGTCCCACTTCTGGACTCCCTCAATCTTCCCCAGGTGAAAGTTGGAGGGGCAGGAGACAAGGGTGACAAGGGAGGCAAGGGTGACAAGGGTGACAAGGGTGACAAGGGTGACAAGGGAGACAAGGGAGACAAGGGAGACAAGGGAGACAAGGGAGACAAGGGAGACAAGGGAGACAAGGGAGACAAGGGAGACAAGGGAGACAAGTACTCCATCAAGATCTCCAAGTTTGGGCGGCTAGGTGGCTTAGTGGATAAAGCACTGGCCTGGGAGTCAGGAGTACCTGGGTTTAAATCAGGTCTCAGACACTTAATAATTACCTAGCTGTGTGGCCTTGGGCCAGCCACTTAACCCCATTTGCCTTGCAAAAAAACAAACAAACAAAAAAACCCCAAAAGATCTCCAAGTGCTCTGTTTATCTACCAAAGCACCAGTGCTTTAATACTTTTCCAGTCTCTAATCCACTCCCATTCCTGTGGCACTTAGTAAGATAAGACTCTGGTGTTCAAGGACACCAGGTGAAGATAATTTACAATGCTTCCACATACACAATGGTTCCTAACACTAGTCAAGGGAATGTAGTGGAGGAATGAGGAAGATTTAATATTCAAATCTTTTATGAGACAGGAGGGATTAGACTTCTGAATACTATTGGTAGACACTAAACCATCTTCACTAAACTCTTCAAGTACTTGATTACTTAAAAGGAACACACCTAAAAGGCTCCCACTGTGTCCAGACTATCACTAATAGTCTGGTTTTCTATACTAACAGGTCACAGAGTTTAGACAATTCTGGAAGAGGCAACAAGAAATATGTCTTTGCACAACATAATGTGTATGTCATACCTCTCTGAGACTTAGTTTCACTAAGTTTCATCATTCACTTGATATCCTGATCTTCTTTGATTACAAAGGACAGCTATCTCTCTCAATCTCTATAAGAAATTTGCAATCAATGGGTGGAAGTTAGAGGTAGAAGAGGCTTCTACCAATATAAGGAAAATAATTCTAACAAATAGATGTCCTTAAAAATGGATTGCTTATCTTGGAAGATGGAGAATTCTAGTCATTGATGGCATTCCCAGAGTGATTGTGGGAGATATTAGAGAGAAGATTCATACATCAGTAGTTTGAACTAGATTATTAGGTATTTCTTATTTTCAGCCACGTTATTGTTACTCATTGTCCTCTGTTCCATGTCCCCTTTGTGACCAATGCTTCAAGAATGTCTTCTTCACTTGTAGAAACCACCAGAAATTTACTAATAAGCTATAGCTACTGAAGAGGCATTATCATCATAGCTTCTAATACAGTTACTAGTATATTAGGGAAGCACTAGGATAAAGAATACAGTCCATTCTCCCTCTGTCTAAATGGATATACTGTCACACTGAATTCTCATGCTGATCAGTCTTTCAGTGTCCTAATTACCTTCACACTCACACAGTGATTTTAACCCATTCTTCTTTGGATCATCCTCTGATTTTCTCCCACAACTGTCAAGGCTCCAGGATCTTGGATACTCTTTCATTCTCTCTCTCTCAAATATAGCATGAATTCTCTGTCCACATTCCTTCCCATCACACCAGGGAGCTAGTTTCCATCAAGATGTTTCTAATTGTAGCATCATCAAGATTCTGATATTCCTTAAATACACCTCAGGCATAATTGGTGGCTTCCAGCAGCTCTGTACCCTATCTCCTCCACCCATCTGTTTTCATTTCTCAATCAAATTTGTAAACTCTAAGGTCCCTTCCATTTCAAAAAGTCTAATTATCTATGAACTGAGAAATAAAGAAAAATGCAGCTTCCAAAAATATTTTTGAGAATGTCTTAGTGAAGAAAGAGTGAACCCATAAAAAGATGATCAGATGCAGACTATAAATTAAGGAGGCTAAAATAGAATTGGAGAAGAGCTTGTGAGATGCTCCAAAGCCAATAATAAAGGATTTCTTGAATACATCAAAGAGAACTTGATTATTACAATGCAAAAAGGTACACTTAGAGATGAAAAGGAGACAGCAAAGGCAGTCTTTATGGAGGAAGCTGTTATAGACATTCCCACTGCTAGAGCTACTCGACGTTTTTGTAAACAAAAATTAAATGTGTAAGATGTTCTAGACTTAATTCATAAACTGGGTGAAGTTAAATGACTGGAATCAGATATCAACTGCTTTTGGTAAAAGAACTCAGCTGAGATTGTGAAAACTTTTGAAAAAAGATTGCTATTCAGGAGGATTGGCAGATTACCAGCATGATTCCCCCCAATAAAAAATTTTGAAGAACATCAGTTTCACTATAGAACTAATGGCATCAATAGCAGTGTGTAAATTCATTAAAGACTCAAGTAAATATGATCTATGTACAGGGGATAGGAACATTGGCTCTCAGGGGAAAATCTCCCCTGGCTAATCTGTTTACCACCTTGAAAAATCTGAATCTCTGATCAGGGATCTAGTTAATAATAAGGAAAAAAGTCACATGAATTCAACAAATCTTTATTATCCCCATTTTACAAATTAGGTTCAGAAAGTTGAAATGATCTTCAAAGTGTGTGAAGCAGAATTTGAATCCAAGTGTTCTGATACCAAGGTCAATGTTCTTTCTTTTTTTACTCAACATTGCTAGCCATGATTTGCAGGCTAAGTGTGCCTATATTCTGAGGGGGGTAAATGATTTAAATCCCTTTCCATTCCCTCCCTTGAGAATTATTTTATTGAATGTTTGCACATTTTTTATGAAATGAAAATATTTCCCTGTAAATCATTGAATAATACTTAACTTTGATAAATCAGTGGCCTTGTGATTCTTTAATTTGTGCATTCCCTTCAGTGATGTAGATCATTGCCCATCTCTGCCTTCTTAGCTAGCTCTACTTTTGTCCTCATCCTCCCATGAATCTTCCCTAGCAGGTCCACCCAACATGTCAGGCTCTTTTGAATGACTGGGATAACAATGGAACACATGGTTGTCTCTTAGTTATTGATTACTCTTGTCACAGAGCTGGTCCACCTTCTTTTGTGCTATGCTTCTCTTTGATATTCTCCCTTATTCCACCTTTCAAGCACACTTTGTTGGGAATGTGTTGCAACCTACTCACACTTAACACAAGCTTTCCCATTGCCCTTTGGGTGAACTCCTGTTTTAATTTTTCAGAGACTGGTATTCCATGACTCATAGCTATGCAGCATCATGGGAAGAACCTTGTTAAAAAAGTGGGCCTTTGTTTCAGGGAGAAGCTTGGGGTCATTAAAAGCATTAATTGTTTTCCTAATGGCAAACCAGCCTGAACACCTCCTGGTCCAGTTCAATTCCAGGCCTATTTTACTGTCTATATGTACTATTTGTAATAAGGACAGACATATTGTATATGTGTATTTGGGATAGTTAGGTGGTGAAGTGGATAGAGTGTTGGTCCTAGGTCAGGAAGACTCATCTTTGTGAATTCAATTTTGGTCTCAGAGAGGGCAACCCTGGATAAATTACTTAATCCCCTGTTTTCCTCAATTCCTCATCTGTAAAATGAGTGGAGAAAGAAATGACAAAGCACTCCAGCATCTTTGCCAAGAAAACCCCAAATGAGATCAAGAAGAGTCAGACAAGGCAGCTAGGTGGCGCAGTGAATAGAGCACTGGCCTTGGAGTCAGGAGTACCTGGGTTCAAAACCGACCTCAGACACTTAATAATTGCCTAGCGGTGTGGCCTTGGGCCAGCCATTTTAAACCCATTGCCTTGAAAAATCTAAAAAAAAAAAAAGAGTCAGACCACTAAAATATGTTTGAACAATAGCAACATGTGCATATGTCCATATATATTTACAGACACATAGGTAATCTGAGATGGATGGATGAAAAGATACAAACAGGTAGTTAGATGGAGGATCTAGATCATGGATCCTTTTAGCTCTTCTGGGCTACAATTACCCCAAAAAATTTTGTCAAAGGCTGCATATAGAATTTAATATTTATTTATGACTACAGTAATCCATATTGACAATTAGTACAAAAATAAAATGTAATACTGCACTGAAATATAATAAAATATAATTATAATGATAAAACTAATTCATTTAATAATAAAACATTTACTTTTTAAACAAGAAATAAGAACTTGTCATTTTCCATGTAAACATAGCCTGATTTATATCAGTGCATCTATGATTGATTTGATAGAGGTTGCAGTGATGTAAAGAGTATTTTTAAGATACTCATTAGAAATTTTTGCTCTAGTTTACTTTTTCTATGCTTCATATTGAAAAAAAAGCTGCTCACAAATATATGTACTCCTCAAGAGCGATTTTGTGAGCAATAGGGCAAAATTGGGAAATGCAGGTACAACTTACAAAAGTCCAATGAAGATTCTTTGAATAAATTTTTCTTTGTTGTATATTTGATTGCAAGTTTGTAGAATGCATATTGATGCAAACTGAGAATGGAGTAGCAAATATACTGAAATATGATTGGTGTTTTCTAAAATATTGAAATATATTCTCAAAGTCCTGTTGCAAAATAGCAATTAATGCTACCATACAATAAAGTTGTCTTTTGCAATTACAATGAATCATATAACATTTTAAAATAAAGGTCCTAATTCCTATATGCATAGCTTTTGGTAATGGTCTGAGACTACACAGTTAGTTACTTGAAAAAGTTGAGCCATGTTAGTTAAAGGGTTAAATTGGTCTGTGATGCTGCAATGTTGACGCATGTACTCATCTGTTTCTACATTTTCTGGTTACAAGACGAATGGGTTTTGAGGGTCCTTCAGGTCAGGGGTTGGACACACCTGTTATAGAGGATCAGTTCTAGAACATCCATTCTGCATATATCAGAGTCTGGAAAACAGGCTTTCTTTATTCACTAGTTTGTTCTTCTTTGTTTTTTTTTTGTGTGCAGAAATTGCTATTTGGAATAACTGTAGATCTCATTTAGGGAGTTCTGCTATATTCTTAGACTCAATGCAGTCTTTGCAAAGTCATCTACAAATAGGATAGATCATTAGGGGAATAGTTGAAATAATGCTAGTTAAATTTTAAATAGTAAGCATAAAACTATATTTGATCTTAAAAGTACCATATTTCTTCTATTTTTATTTGTCTTTAAATGATGAGGCTGCCACCTTAATTCATAACCCAATTGTGACTCTGCCCTTCAGGCTCTTCCTTTACCCTGTACCTCAATTAACTGTGAAAATGATATTCTAAAATACATTTTCTCTCCATGTCATTCCCCTACTCAAGAAACTTCAGAAGCTTCTGATTACCTCTGGGATCAACTAGAAATTCCTCAGTTTGGCATTTAAAGCCCTTCACCATCTGACCTCAACCTAGCTCGACTTATTATGCCACTTCTTCACCCCCTCTCCTGGCAGCAGCCAGACTGGCCTATTGGCTCTTCTACCTTCTATGTCCCCCAAGTCTAGCATCCCTTTTCAACTCCTCCTCTTAGAACCTATCTTCCTTCAGATTCAGCCCAACACTCAAGGTCTTTTCAAGTCCTTCCAGGTGCTGCTGTCCCATCCTGCTGAAACTGGAGTTTCCTTGGCAAAGATGCTGGAATGGTTTGCCATTTTCTTCTCTGACTCCTTTTATAGAAGAGGAAACTGAGTCAAATATAGTTACAAATTTTCCTGGGGTCATGCAGTAGAGTGACTGAAGCCAGATTTGAACTCAAATTGAGTGGGCTTGGACTGGAGGTCTGGCTGCTTTGTGCACCATGGTGCCGTCTAGTGGCCCTGCTGAGTATTTACTTTGTTATCTATTTTGTGTGAATTTGTATGTCCATATTCATCCAGGAATGTTTCATTTTTGTTTTTGCCATTATCTCTCCAGCTACCCTCACTATGGCTGGCATGTAGTAAGGGATTAGTGAACCATCAATGGTTGATTGATCTGAGTTTGAAGGTTTTAGTCTTGGTCTTTGAGTTATTGAAAGATGGGGGCCACTGGGTACTAGACTTTGAGTCAACCTCAGTTTACGAATCCTGCTTCTTTAACTTGTTGGTGACACCAGTGTCTCTCTCAGAGGCAATTTCCTCATCCATAATGTGAGTGGGCTAGATGATTTCTCAGATTCCTTTTGGTTTCAGAGTCTAATTATAAATGGACTCAATTTCTTTATATGTAAAATGAATTAGAGAAGGAAATGGCAGAGCACTATAGAATGTTTGACAAGAAAGCTCTGGGAGGTCATGGAGAATAAGACATGACTGAAATGACTCAACAACCACTCAGTATTTTAGGAATTTTTAATATTGGGTATGAAGTGATGAATGTTTTGACCACAGGAGCTCATGAAATGATCTAACACAATGGGGCTTTTCGACAAGATTTAGCCAGAATGGATTTTGGAGGACAAATTTGGTTTCCAAATTCATGATTTTTCCTAGTTAACAGTAATTTCTGCATAGGTTTGAGGAAGGCAGAGTCACTCCTCTATAGCCATGAAGCAAGCATTTTAGTGAAGGATGAATGTCTAAGGAGTAAGTAGTGACAGTGTCATTCTCTTCTCTTGATGGTCTTGTTAGTTCCAAGCAGTAGGGTGCAAGCATAAACTGATACCCAAGGTCAATTCAAGTCAACAAACATTTCTTATTTCTTAACCATTTTCCCTCAAATACTGTGCCAAATGTTGGGAATACAAAGAACAGTTAAAGACAATTCCTGCTCTTCAGGAGCTCAAAATCTAATTAGAGAAACCATATATAAGCCATTAACATACAAACAAAATACACAAGGTTATACTGGAGAAAGTCTCAATGGGAAACTATTGAGGTGATCTGAGGAAAGACTTTTTGTAAAAGGTTAACTTCAGCTGAGATTTTTTTAAGGAAAATTTATTATTATGTATCTTATATTTGACACCTCTTTATTATATTCAGTGACTCAAAACCTCACAAACTTTCTTTGGCTGCTAACCACCAAGCAAAATTGTGGAATTAGTAGATTCACATGTCTAATTAGTGCTATATTTCAGCACAGCAGAAAATAATGTTCCTTTATTTAGTTGAGATTTGAAGGAGTCAGGGAAACCAGGCCAAGATGAAGAAGGAGAGATTTATAGATATGACCAGAATATAGAGATGGAGTGCTTTGTGCAAAGAAAACCAGAGCAAGGAGAATCACTGGATTGCAGAGTATGTGGAGAAGATTAAGAAAGTATTTAAAAAACCTGGAAAGGTATGAAGGGTTCACTTTAAGAAGGGCTTTGAAATCTAAAAATGATTTTGTATTTAAACTTGGAGGAAGTAGGGAACCAGAAGGAGATATTCAGGTTAGGAAGCTCAAATTGATAGCTGTGTGGAGTAAAGATTGGAGTGGGGAGAGACTTCAGCCAAAAAGACAATCAGGAGGCTATTGCAATAGTCCAGGCATGGGATAATAAAAGCTTTACCAGGCTTATGGTAGCAGAGTCAGAGGAAAGAAGGAACCCATGCATGAGAGATGGTGGAAAGGTTGAAACAATTGGTAACTGATTGGTTATAGGATTTGAAATTGAGGAGTCAAGGATAATACCCAGCTTGTCAGTCTGGGTGACTGGGAAGGATGCTGGTACTTTTAACATAATAGGAGAGCTAGGAAGAAATGTTTAATTGACATTAGTGAGAAAAATTCAGTTTTCCTTTCAGAATGAAAAATGAGAAATACTGTAGTTGGAGGCTAATGGATTAATGTACTATGCCATTTTGTAAGCAATTATGATTCCTTTCAAATAATATGTAAATTTACTTGTCAAACAAAGGCTGCATATATTTCCTACTTTATTTCTTCTTGTTTGTATGACATTATATCCATAAGTCTGTAACTACTTATGCTGTTCTTTATATTAGTCCTGAAAGGAAATTTAATGATCTACAGATAATTCTGTTTCTCTATTGATTATAGTATTCCCCCCTGAAAAAATAACTATGTTTGAGAGAGCAGATAGACAGCAATACCTTTAGTATTTAACGAAGCATAAGAAGAAATAATTTATACCCCAAACCATAAATTTCAACATAATATTTGTCATGAGGGTAGTTTTGTCTGTGTGTGTGTGTGTATGTATTTGTTGTGTAGGGGAACTAATTTATGGTTAATTTTTTTTATTTCCCTAAGTAGATAATTTCTTCTTCTCTTCCTTCTCCCCCTCCTTTCATGCTGTCTTCTTTCTCCTCTGAACCCTTTCTATCCCTTTCCTCATTTCTCTTCTTCCCCTCCCCTTCTTTCTTTCTCTTTCTGTCTCTTCTTCCTCATCCTCTTCTTCCTGTCCTCTTTTCCTCTCCCTTCCCTTCTTTCTTTATTACCATAACATGGGGTTTCTCCCCCAGAAGTATTTGACATTGTTCAGAGTATGAATCAAACTAACTTAATATGACAAAGTACTTGACCTTTATGACCATGAGATCTAAAATGCTTTAAATAGGTCTAACATTTCCCCTAATTATTAATTTGCATTTATTTTCTTCTTGTAGTGTAGAAGGATCTCACACTTCTTTCGAATAATTATCTCCAAGGAAGAAAGGCATTGGATTTCTTATATATCTCTGAGACACCAAATTTCAAGTCTTCTGATAATTTTACCACATATTTTCCCTAGTTATTACCTTTAATAGAAATTTCATTTTGCTTTTCTCTAAATGAGGATTATAGAATAATAGTTTTATAAATTTACAGCTAGAAAATAGCTTAGAGGCCATTAAGTCCAACTCACTCATTTTACAGATGAAAAAATTGAGGTTACAGCTCAGACTTAGGAATCTGAGGCAGGATTCAGGTCTTGACTCCAAATCTGGACCTCTTTTTCCTATGCTATCTTCCAGAATCCCCAAATCCAAGAATAGAAAGGGATTTAAGATGCCAACTTGTCTGAACCACATGAATTTGAATTTTGTTAGATTTTCATTTTTAAAGGAAGCCATATATACAGTTATAATTGATTATTTTTGCTTTGTAAAGTTGTTTTCTTTCTAAGAACTTTAAGAATCATACTTAACAATACATTTTAACTCACTTTCACAACTACATAACAAGATTTAAATGTTCATAACATCCATACAAAGAGAATTAAAAAATCAAACAAGCATAAATGTTTTTCTTGTTATGTAAGAAGAAATTTTGCAATGTACATTTAACCCTAACTGGAGCTTTGTTTTGTAAGGAAGAGAAGGGGAAGTGAATTCCACAAGTTATTATTCAATATTTGTTGAGGACCTAACTGATGAGGTCACCATAGAAAAAATCTTTCTGCTCCCTCTCCTAGGACACTATCAGCAGGAGCATTCTCTCCCAGATATAAGATACATAGAGACATGTGAATTTTCAAGGAAATTGTACTTCACTTAATCATTTGGAACTTGAGTAGGTTAAGTACATTGAAGGGGAAAAGGTAGCTAGTTCAGAGTATAGAAATTCAATTGTTGAAGTCATTTCTAAACTCCTCAAATATTGGACTACATTGTTTTTCATCTTTGAACCAATCTAACAATCAATCATCATGCATTTTAAAAGTTACTACCATGCCCTGGGGACAGCAAGGTGGCTCAGTGGACAAAAGTGCAGAGCCTAGAGTCAGGAACACTTATCTTTGTGATTTTAAATCTGACCTCAGACACTGACTTTGTGACCCTGGGCAAGTCACTTAAATGGCTGAATGTTCTCATCTTTAAAATGAGCTGGAAAAGGAAATGACAAACCATTTCAGTATCATTGTTGATTAATTCCAAATGGGGTCATGAAGAGTCAGACATGACTGAAATAACTGAAAAACAATAAAAACTGGGAGGGGAAGTACTAGCAACTGGGGGGATCAAGAGATGATGGTGAAGAGGAGAAGAGGAGGCAGGAGATAAAGAAAAACAGCAAGAAATACAGTTTAAATGGCAGCTGAACCAGTGTTCATGAAGAGGAATAATTTGTAATAAGGTTGTGAAGTATATTAGGGTCCTGTTTTGAAAGACTAAAATAACAAATATTTGTTTCTCCAATAACCAGTTGTTTTCATATAGTAGGTACTTGATAAGTGTGCAGTTGTTTATTTTGTACTTTCAAAGATGTATATGTGTATATATGCTTGTAATTATATTGGAGATATTTTCTTCCTCTACACAAAATTATATGACTTTGATATGGTGGATATCTATAATGTATAATATAGTGCAGTTAAAGTTTCTTATCATTATCCTAATAGAATAAAGGAAACAGAGGAAATTGATTTTTTTTCTATTCATGTTTATTACTTAGCTATAACTCAATATCTTTCTTGTAGATATTGAAACAATTTTATTTTCTGCAGTTAAATTCCTAATAATTAAAAGGTACTGAAATTTCATAAAGGAAGATATAGACAGGATGCTTGTTAAACAACATAATGGAATGATTTACTTAATTGAAGTTGTTATTTGTTAATGAGGATAGTATCAAAAGATTCATCTACAAGGGCCAGTTAGCTTGAACAATTTGCACACCATTTCTCAAACTTAAGCAACCTGTCTTTTAAATGGATCATAAGTATAGATGGATTACTATAAACCTATCACCACTACCGGAAAAAACAATAAAATATATTTTGCATTGTAGGTGTACCATAGCTCCCATCTCTCTATTTGAAAGTAGAGTTATTTGGAAAATGCCTTAAAGAAATGTCTCTTTGAAATAGTCATAGTATCATAGATTTAGAATTGAATGAGATTATAAAGATCAGCAAATTCATGAATATGAAAAACTATTTTTAAAAAAGCAGAGGAATGTCTGCATCACACTGGATATTTTTGCTCTGGTAGGGATTCAAAACCTGGGAGTCCATAGATAGTTTTCAGGAGATCATAAACTTGTATTTTTATTTTCATTAATCTATAAGTGAAATTTTGTAATTCTTTTAATTTTTTTTTCCCCTAAGAAGGGATTTATAGCTTTCACTAGACTGCCAAAATAGTCCAGGATATAAAGCAGGTTAGAATTCCTGAATAATGGGGACTTTATGGAAAGCTATTGAAAAATATCACACAAAGTATGATGGCTTACAGTCTCTTTGGGAGGAGTAGTGCCAACAATGAAATAATGAATCCATGAAGTATTGAAATATGATTCATTCAAGGTTATAATTCTAATTATAAAGTTATATTTAAAAAATAAAAGGCTAAATGCTTGTTTCATTAACTGTGTGTCTGATGCCCTTTCTAGATTAACCTTCACTTGCTCCTGGAAAAATTCTCTATCATATTTTTAAAGAAATGGTTAATGAATATTTAGAAAAAGAAGTGATGGTAACAAAGAGCTAGTTTGGGTTCAACAAGAACAGGCAAGGGTGCTCTAAAGCTAGCTTCAACTGGTTTAAGAGAGTTAATTGTTAAATTTACAACTTGGAAGTCAGTGAATATCATAAATCAGGGTATGATTTATTGTTTTGATTGCTAGACTTAAGAAAGTGATGGAGAAAATGTTAGTAATGTAAGTTAAACTTAAAAAATGTGCCATATGTACTTTTTTTTTTAAGAAAGCCACTTATGGGGTGGCTAGGTGGCGCAGTGGATAAAGCACTGGCCCTAGAGTCAGGAGTACCTGGGTTCAAATCTGGACTCAGACACTTAATAATTACCTAGCCATGTGGCCTTGGGCAAGCCACTTAACCCCATTGCCTTGCAAAAACCTAAAAAAAAAGAAAGCCACTTATTAAATATTTACCAGCACAATCCTGATATCAGGGAGGACAAACTAATTTCATTTCTTTAAGAGTTAGCTTTATGAAACAAACATTGGAAGAGTCTAGGATTTAGCACACATTTGTTGGCTCTCATAATGGACTAGTCCACATTTTAGGAAGATCATTGGTAAATAGTGAATTAGGAAAATAATATAATAGCTAGCATTTACATAGCTCTTCAAGGATTACAAAATATTTAAATTATGTGCTATACAAATGACCCTCACAATAACCTTGTAAAATAGGTGCTTATTATAAGACATTTTTACTAATGAAAAAAGTCCCCAGGTAGAGGAAGGTTAAGTGACTTATTCAGGGTCACTTAACTGATAAATATCTAAGATAGGATTCAAATTGAGGTCTTTCTAACTTCAAGGCTATATTGTGCTACTCACTGCCCAAGGCAATGTTTTAGAGATGGACATAGATAACATATTTGATGAAGTGTCTCTTGTTCTCCTTGTGGAAAAGATGGCAAGATGTAGGCTCAAAACTGGTTGAATGAATGAGTCCAAAAAGTAGTAATTATTTGTTCAGTGTCAACTGGGAAGTAGAATAATAGAGAATGCTTTTGTTTATGCAGTTTAACAAAGGAATATGGGCCCAAAAGAACATGACTTTACAATTGGAATAGATCATAAAAGCCATGTTATCATTGCCATTAGTCTAGGAAGGAACATCAAAGGCCATCTGATACAATTCTTTCATTTTTACAGATGAGGAGATTGAAATCCAAATAGTTTAAGTGACTTCCTCAAGTCACAGATAGTAAGCAACAGAACTAGAATTTTTATTAAGGACTTGATCCAAGGTGTAGATGGTACCACTTTTGCAAAAGATGAAAAGCTAGAACTTGATGCAACCTCACCAAAGAAAAAAAACAAAAACCAACTTGATGTCCTCACAATAAAAGGAGCATCTGAAGACCCTCACCATCTATAGTGAATCTCTCTTCTGGTTGAATTTTATGTAGAGAATTCTATCGTTCATTCAAAAAGCGTTTATTAATAAACCAGGCCCTGGGAATATAAAGGCAAAAGCCAAATCATTTATTGCCAACAGAAAGGGACATTCTGTTAATGAAAACATGTAAATATTAATGAGTAAATATAATTTTAAGGGGGTACAACACTGCAACTGAAGTCTCATGAAGGAGGTAATATTTAAATTGAACGTTAAAAGATGCTTACTATCTATGTGGCTTGAACTCAGAAGTCTCACTTATAAGATGAGGGTATTAAACTAGTTAGCCTGCCAAGTGCCTGTGTTCTAAATCTATTATTTTATGATGCTATGAAGCTAACTCTTCTAAGAGGGGATACATTCCCAGATTGAGGGAAAAAATGGCATAGAGACAGCTGCTGAGATGCCACATGTGAGAAATAGCAAAATAGGTAAGTTTGGCTAAAGTAAAAAATCTGTGAGAGTCCTCTGCACCAACTCTGGAAAGGAAGGCTGGAACCATGCTGCCTCTTCAAGAATCTCTTTAATGACATGTTCTAGAATTTTCCCAGGAATCAAAGTCAAACTCTCTAGACTCTCATTATGTTTGCCTTTCTCTAATTCATGATTCTTGCAGCAGAAACTGTATTGTTTTATCCTCTACCTCCTGCACCGTGCACTAAGCATCATGAATAGTAAATGCTTATGAACTAAATTAGTTTCTCGAGGACAGTGTCTTACTCATCTTTGTATATTATATAATAGCTTACATGTACATTGAAGATGTTCTATAAAGATTTGTTTAAAGAATGAACAAATTAATAATAATTATAATTTCATAGTTGTGGAAAAGTAAGCAATTTTAGAAGTTATAGGATGATGCAATGCCAATTATATAGCATAATTATTATCTTACATACATGACTATCCATATTTTTCTAATAATAAAATATATTTTACATAATTCTAGAATATGGTGCTAATTATATTTATTTTAATTTCCTTTGTCCTTGAAAATATAAGTATAAAGTTATAAATATTTAGTTTAGAAATACATATTTTATATAAAAATCCAAAAATATAGAATGAAATATTACTGCCAAATGACAATATCTAAATAGAAACTGGGAAATTCCAGAATACTATCACATAGGCATGTGATGCATTAAACTAGATAACAGTCTTTGTTATGACATGTCATAGCATTCTCTTTTTTGAAATGCATAAGTATTCTAAGGAATTCTAAAGAATTTCCATAAAGACTTCTATAGCATATGGGCCAATCTGTATTTTAAAAAAAGCAAGTCTTGCTTTTTGGTCTATACTTACATGTTGATGGAACATTGGAAATATACACAAATGTATAAATAATGGCAGCTAGATGGCACAGGAGATAGGGTGATAGGCCTGGAGTCAGGAACATCAGCTTCAGACACTTACTACCTGTCTAAGCAGGTCAACTTAACCTCTTTCCTTCAGTTTAGTTTCCTCATCTGTAAAAATGGGGATAATGAGAGCACCTACCTTCCAGGATTGTTTTGAGTATCAAATGAGATAACATAATATTTGTAAAATGAGATCTATGCTTTTAGGAAGACCATGACAAGTAGACATCACCAGAATGACAGTAGTGTGAGAGGAGAGGAGGGGCATTTCTCCTAACTTTTGATAACTAAGGGTCATCTTCATGTGACAAGGAGGCAACAGAGGGAGACTTCAAAGGAGGAACATAAAACAGTCTAGTCTTTAGTGAGGCAATTGTATAATTTCTTCCTCAAGGCTTTTGTGAAAACATAGGAATGTGAATTTATTTCCATTTTCTAAAATTATAATGTAAGAATAGTTAAAATCTTTGCATCCTGTTAGAATCCATAAAATTTCTAGAAACTCGATGAACAGCTTTACTTCTTTGTACCTGCAGCTGGTGTGGTGGGTTATATTTTGTAGTAATTGGAAACTGACATGTGGGGAATTTTAAATACATATGTTATCAAAACAGATGTTTCACAGACTTCACAGCCCATCAGGAGGTCACCTAATCCTCCAGAAAGCAGCTTGGGATCTTCATTTAGTATCAAGCATGTTCCTCTCATAATTTTTTGATCTCTGAAATAGCTGTGTATGAAATTTCAAATTTATTAATAACTATATGTTCATGGATTTTTTTATAGTTAAATGACAATTTCAGTAAACCTAAGAAATTATATACTGTGCTCCCTAGAGGCACATTATTGAATAATACTACTTGCATGGTGATAAATCTAAGATAGGTAAGTACTCTTTAGAACTTTGAGGTCATATTTTCTGAAAGACAAACACATTCCTTTTGATACAAACTTATAATTAAATGCATGAATGAACTCTATAAAGTGATCCTTGGATAAAGACTTCAAAACACATGGTCAGGGACACTTACCCGTGTCTTCTAATTACTAGAAAAACTTTTACAATTAAGTTCATATTTTTATACCAGCAAGTCTCTCCTACAGCTTTGTATCCTCAGGGATGGGAACAAATTATATTCCTGTTTTTCTTGATACTGATAAATACTTTTAATATGTTGTGAATTTAGTTCTTTCCTATATAATCAAAATGTCATCTACTCAACCCCATCTTCACTTGCATATCCATTGTGGAGAGAGGTAGGGTTCCAGTCATTTCACTATTCTTAGTCAGGTTTGTTTTTAAGAATAAAATGCTGCTTGCTAAATTCAGGTGTCTGTGACCAATTACAGGGATAATGGGAGAGGAAAGGGTGATAGCTATGTCCCTGTTTAATCCAATTGGTGGATTTTTCTATAACTTTGTGAATGTATGAATATAATGGGTGGAATTTCTTATTATTGTTTCTTCCTGGTTTTGTTTGTACTGTGTAAAAGCTTATATCTTTTTTGTATTTATTTTGTAACCCACAACCTTGTTGCAGTTAGCTTTCTTTGCCTATTTTATGGGTTTTCTAAGTATATAGTCATAAAAAATGAGATGGTTAGACCCTAGAACATATTAGGTTTCTTCCAGTTTTAATCTATGATCCCATGTTTCTATGTTCTATGTCATATGCAAATATAGCTTTTCCTCTTTTCTGACATTTCCATCTTTGATTTTGTTTTCTTGTCTTATTTTCATAATAGTCATTTCTGGAATTATGTCAAAATATATGTGAGAGAGAGGGGCATATTTGCATGGGCTTCCTAAAAATATTCCTAAAATGCCTGGAATATCCATACTGTCTCCCAAAAGAGAATAGAATTTGCCATGTTCTATTCTGAATTATACAGAGCATTCTAAAAGTCTTAATGTAGTTTTAAGCTTTGTTAACTATTTTTCAAGCTTTAAGTTTTAATTTGCTCTAAGACTTTTGGGAAATTTCTATTTATTTTAAAGAGGCTAAATCATCTCTAATATATTGTACTTTTCTTGAGGGCAGAGACCATGTCTTATTTATCTTTATATCCAACCCATAACCTAACAAAGTGCTCTTTTTTTGTGAGAATTTTAGTGAATATTTTTAATGAAATTGAAATTATTTTTAAAACAGTACTTTCTCCTCTCTTGTTTGGGATTGTTCAGGGAATTAGAAAGATTAAATAAGGAAAGATTAATAAAATGTGAAATGAAGATTGAAAATGTGAGGGAATTGTTAAGAGAATTTGAACTTTTGTATTTTGTATAGGCATTTAAAATTGATTTACTTGAATATTTAATTCTTATATGATTTGAACTTTTGAATAAAAGAATCACCTTGTATAATGATAATAATAATAATAATGATGATTTATCTTGATATAAGTTTTTAAGGTATGCAAAGGGTTCACTCTCCTTCCCAAAAAGCACTTTGAATTAGTTGGTTAAACTGAGGCTCTGAGAAGTTGAGACTTCTCTACCAGCACTAGAGGTGAGATTCAAACCCAGGTCTCCTGACTCTGAGACTAGCATTCTGTTTACTACACCATAATCTTTATTATGACAGAATCTTCTCACTTTTGTCTTCTTAGAAGCTTGAGTATTTGTGAAGGACCTAATCTCATGTTCTATCACTGGTGAATAACTACACCCAAGTTTTCAGATCTTGGAAGAAGGAATGATATGGACTAAGTAATAATAAAATAATAATATATATGCACTCAAAAGAAGAAAATGGAAAATATTGTACTATATTGTTATAAAGTATCATATTGGACATATGCCAAAGGTGTAGAATAGACAACTTCTGACAACTGGATAGACAGCTGCCTCTATTTTACCTTTGTGTCCTCAGTTTCTTAGCACATTATCTATCTAGCCCATTGTAGGCAGTTAATAAATGAGTGTTGTCTTGGCTGGACTTGCTATATGGTCTCAGAGGAGAGAGAGCTTGATCCAAGAATATTTCTTGGAGGAGGAGGGCATATCACCAGTCTCTTGAAGGATAGGTAGAGATTAGAGGGTTTGCTACTACTGACAGAACATTATCCATTCTGGGCAAAGCCTTGAGAGAAAATGTGCCACTGGAAAAGGTTTAAAATCATTAGGCTTTTGTGCCTCTATGCTCACATGTATTTGTATATTTAAGAACAGCCAATAATATCATTTGCCAGTGTAGAAGGTAGTCATAAGAGCAAATAAAGCCCTTCCCAGTTTCCTTCCCACTCCTGGTAATGGAAAAAGCTCAAATGCTGGCATTAATTATTGGCATTTTAACAATATTTTGCAAGTGTGGAAATGCTCATTAAAGGCAATGTTTGTAATTGAATTTTTATAGAGTTATTTTATTTTCAGCATAATGGACTCACCTAGTCATAACTTAGACTTTATTCCTGTGTTTAGTTTAGTAGTGGGAGTCGATAAATGATTGTTCTAAAATTAAAACATCACTGTATTCGCATGAGATACAGTTTATATTGTTAAGGGCAAAATGCACATTACTATTCATGCCTTTTTAATTGACGAGCCTTTAAGGCTTTTGAAAGCTTTTAAAAGTTGTTTTGTCAACATTAGACCAGCTGCCCTGTAATTATGGTAGCTCTTCTTGCAGTTAAATTCTTTTAATAATATGTTCAACCTCAGCATGCCAAAGTGCTTTAAACCTGTGATATGTACAAAAGAGTGCCTTTGGTTTACTTATAGATAGTCTCAATTTCTGGGCAACTATGTACTTGAATTTTCACAGAAATTCAGAGTAAAGATTTAGCAATTTCAAATATATTTGAATTAATTGGAAAGATATATGAAAATGAATTCTAACATCAGAGCACTCTTACTAAAATTATTGGAAAAGTCTTGAGATTTACACTTGATCCATGATAAAAATAAATATTTTTATTTTCATAAAGCTTTTTCCTACCAAGTTCAGGAATTCTTAACCTAGAGGCCATGGTTAGTTCAAAACATTTGTGAAATTGGATGGGGGAAAATCATCTTTATTAGGACTGATCTCTAACTAAAATTTAGCATTCCATTCAATGATTTAAAAATATTACTCTGTGGCTTTACTAGATTGCCAAAGGGATACAGATCACACACACACACACACACACACACACACACACACACACACATACACACACACAAACATACAAAAGGTTCCCAATACCTAGACTACATACCACTGTATGTATTAAGACTATTGTCTCCATTTTGCCAGTATGTTACCTCTAACAACATTCTAATGGTGAAAGATATTTAGGACCAAAGGCATTGTGTTTGATGGTAGATCAGTTTGCTAATAAGTGTTGGTTAGGTGAAGCTACATAGACTTTCTATATGCAAATAATTTCCTATTTTAGATATTGCTACTGGACTATTTCCTCTGAGAGACACTTGTTTTACTGGCTTGACAATGAGAGTTCTAGAACACTGACAACTGCTATACTCCCTAGAAAGATGAAAAACAAACCTTTTTTTTCCTGGGTAGGAAAAGGGGGTGGGAACCTCCTTTTTCTTGGATATGCCAAGGGTTGCCCCCTCTAGGTTGCTATTATCATCATTATTATTATTGCCACTCTGACCACACCAACATGATGACAATATAAAAAGTATTTGACCATTAAGAGTGCCTACTGACCTTTTGGTTCTGCTTTGCCAGGTTTGTTCAGGGGTTGTAGACAACAACACAGTACTTTTCTCCTTTGATGTTCAACAACCCTCATTGTTTATCTTCAGATAGAAGGCTTGAAAACTTTAAGGATGGGCATTTCTTTTGTTAAAAAACACATTTTAATCAACGGGTCAGTATCTCAGAATAGGAACCAAAGTGTAGCTGAGTTTGGAGAAATCCAGAGAGGGAGGCATTTCTGCCCAATCTCAGTGGTAAAGGGACAAGATGAAATCTTGTGCCCTACATTCTTCATTCACAATGAAGGTAGAAGAACAAGTTGTGGCAGAATGATTTGAGTCATGAAGTTCTTAATCTCTAAAACATGGGAGACCAAAAGTGTTCCATCATTTTGAGCAACTACTCAGAGTAAATAGCTCTTTAAAGTAGAGATGAAGTGTTGTATTATTATGAAGAGAGCAAGAATTTAATTAAAAACTGCCCAAACTTTGTTAATTAGCTTAACCTTTTAGATCCAAATCTATTTCATGTATTGCCTAAGTTATACTTAGTGCTCCTTAGTGTTGCAAAAATTCTATTTGGATACAACAAAGAAAAATTGTCGACCTCAGCCTTCTTTCTAGTTATCAAAGTCTTTAATTAACTTCACACTTTTTTGATATGGAGGAGAGAATAATGTGGTGTGTTTTTTTAAAAGCACACAGCTTCCATGTGTGTACTATCGGTTGAGATAGAGTATTGTGATTTCATCACAACCACCTGTCCTAATTTGTTTGGGTGAGAGCCCACAGCCTAGCTGAATCTGAGCATGCAAACACTAGCCATTGCATTTGTGCTATAAAGTCTTACAAATAGTTTTAGAAAAGTTTTAGGGCTACAAAATTTATCCAAGGACTAAAAATTTGGCTTTGGTACCATCCAAAAATCACAAGTCCCACCTGTACTCACATGTTAATGAGGATTTTATAAAAATAAAGACCTCAGGCTCCTGTATTTTATATATAATCAGTTCCAAAACAATCCTTTCATCACCAAAGTGAGTGAATAGAACTGCCTCTTCCCCAGCAGAGAAATTTTGAATGGCAGAATCTTAGTTATGGAAGTGACCAAATTGAGTATCCTCTCTGTTCTGGAATTCCAGGGACAATATTTGAGAAATCTTTCAGCTTCTTTTAGAATGCTTTCAGAGGTATTTATAGTAAGGAAGGATATGGTGAAGGTGTGGTGACAAAGAAGAGAACTCACTATCTGAGTCCATTCAATTTTGGGACATCCCTTATTACCCTACATGTTTCCATGCTCTTATACACCTCCTAGTTATGTTGATACTGTACAGCTAACCACCTTTTAGATCAGGCATCCTTCCCTTTCCCTGGAGTAGATAAACACACAGGACAAAACTTAAAGACATATCCTTCCAAGATAATTCTCTCCTGCCTTATAAATACAATTACAGTTCAGCAGATATTTCATATGGAATTTCCTCATGGACAGTTAAATATATTACACACATACAATTATGTCAAATATCAGTCAACATTCAAGGGATAATCAGACCTTCAAAAGAAGTGATTTTTATTGCTAAAAAAATTATTCTGGCATATTTCTCTTCCCTACAACCTTCCACATGTAATATAGATGTGTATGTCTTGGGAAGGAATGTTTTTTTTCTGCTACCTTTCTCATAGTATTTACACACACACACACACATACACACACACACACACACTCACACATGTACACTTTCTTTTTTTAAAATTTTACTTATTTATTTTTCCAACTGTATGCAACAGTAGTTTTCAACACAAATATACTTTCTAGTCAGTATACCAATATAATTTTCTTGGTTGCTTCTGTATTATTTTTCTTTCATGGAATCTGCATAAATCCCAGGCACTACTAGAAAAGGCTATGTTGAAGGTAGCAGAAGATGAAGTAATCTCAAGACCAACAACTCAGGAAAGTTAGGAAAATTGCCACTCTCTCTCTCCCTTAATTTTTTTTTAAATTTATTTAAGTCAATGGGGTTAAGTGACTTGCCCAAAGTCACACAGCTAGGCAATTTTTAAGTGCCTGAGGACAAATTTGAACTCAAGTCCTCCTGACTCCTGGGATGGTGCTCTAACCACTGTCACCTAGCTGTCCCCTTCCTCCTTTAATCTTGAATAATCTTCATCTTCCTTCTGGGAATTCAATAGGAATAACATTTAGGGTGTATAGAAAGCTTTAAAGTTTAGAAAGCATTTTGTATATAGAATCTAATTTACCATATTTCCCCATGTGTAAGATGCACTCTAATTTTGGGACTCCAAATTTGAAAAAAAAAATCTATTCTATAAAGTTATTGAACTCAAGTTTTATTGATCATAAAATTAACACAATTCCTCATCACTGTCAAAACTCCCATCCATTAGCTTGTCCTTATCTGTGTTTGATGATGAATCAGTATCTTAGGAGAGGCTCTGACCACACTCCTGCCTGCGACCTGACCATAAGCACTCCCTGGGAAAGTCTGGTGAGTGGATGCATGCTTAGTTCATTAGGTTTTATGAACCTGAAGCACCAATCATGTCCTTGGAAATCAGTCACTTTTTTCATCAGTAATTTTTCTTGCGTCCTGCTGGACTATCTTTGTAGACACAGGAATTCCAATGGCCCTTTGCCTCTCATGGCCTTCTTGTGCCTCATTGTTTTCAGGAGGATTTCTTCTTCCCGTGGCCAGTCTCGGATTGTTTTTTTTCAGTTGGAGGAAGACCAAACTGACAGTATGATTTCCATTCACTTTTGCAAACTGGATCACTTTGAACTTGAATTCAACACTGGATAAAAATAAAAAAAAAAACAAGTGTGCCAAAAATAGGAAATGTAAGTAAAAAAAAAATCTATAACCACTGTATAAGACATTCCCAGTTTTTAGATTGGAAATATTTTGAAAAAGGAGCATCTTATAAGTGGGGAAACACAGTAATTCTCACACCAATTATGGGGGGTACAAGCTACTATTTTATAAATGAGGAAACAAGTTGAGAATGTTTAAATGTCTTGCTCCGGGTCACATAGTTAGTAAGCATCTGAGATAAGATTGAATTTCAAATCTTAGTGACTTCTAATCCCAAATACTATCAGCTATGCCATCAAACTACTAAGTAGAAACCAGGGTGAGATCAACTTCTTCCCTTTTAAAGAACTGAAAGAGTGTCATAGACATCTAGAATTTCAAAGTTAGAAAAGACCTTGTAAATCATTTTATCCAACCTGTACCTGAAAAGAATCCCCCAGTACAAAAGAGCATGTCCCAAATAGTTATCAAACTTCTATCTGAAGATCTCAGATAATGGGGAAATCACTGTCTTCCAAGGCAAATCATTATTTTGTTGTTGTTCAGTTGTTTCTGTTGTCTACTCTTTGCTATTCCTTTGGAATTTTCCTGGTAAAGATACTGGAGTGGTTCCATATTTCCTTCTCTAACTCATTTTGCAGATGAGGACTCTGAGACATATAAGGTTAAGTGACTTATCCAGAGTTACACAGTTATTAAGTGTCTGAGGATAAATTTGACCTCATAGAAATGAGTCTTTCTGAATCCAGGTCTGGCACTATCCATTGTACCTCCTAGATTCCCTAATATAGAATTTTTAATAATTGCTAGGGAGTTCCTCCATATATTAGGTGCAAATTCTCTTTTTTGGGGCTTCTGTCCTAAGGTCCAACAGACAAATCTAAGTCATTTTTCTTCAGATTGATTTCCTTTTAACAGACTTTGTGATCTTTGCAGAGAATTAGCAAATACTCCATAAGTCTTCTCTTTTCTAATCTAAACATTTCCATTTCTTTTGACTGCTCCCCACATATGGGATACTTTTATGTTCCCTTGCCATCTTGGTCACCCTTCTCTAGATAATTTTCTGTTTGTCTATATCCCAAGTAAATTTTAGAATCATAAATTGAACAGGATAGGTGGTCTAATGTAGGAAAGGCAACATTTTTAGGATATCATGTAGATTAAGATCAAATCAATCTTTATGTATGCCATATCATGCTGTTAACTCATCTTGAATTTGTAATGCAACAAAACCCTTAGGACCCATTCACAAGAATTCTTGTCTAGATACACCATTCCACATCTTGTAAATGGGCAATTTATTTTTAAAAAATTATCCTATTTTTATTGATAATTTTTATTTTTATATATCTGTTTCTAGATATATTTGTCTCTATTCCCTATTCCCAGAGCCACTATTCCTTATAGAAAATTAAAAAAAAAACAGTACAGGAAAACTAACCAAACACATCAACCATGTCTTTGAGTATATGCAATAACTCATATCCATCATTCTTCAATTTTGTCATGAAAAGCGAATAGTGCAATTTCTCAATTCTTCTGTGGGGTCAAACTTGGTCATTAAAATTATGCAACATTTCTTTTGTTTTGCTGGGTGTTTTTTTAAAAACTCTTTCCATATAGTTATTGCACATATTTTATCCTGATTTTTCTCATTTCACTTTGCATCAGATCATAAAAGTCTTTCCATATTTCTCCATGTTCTTTGACTTATCATTTCTAATAGAATAGCAATATTGTTTTGTATTCATATAGCACAGTTTGTTTTGTCTGTGTTCCCATTTGGGGTTTTCTTGGCAGATAATGTTGGTTTACCATTTCCTTCTCTTGCTCATTTTACAGATGAGAAAACTAAGGCAAACAGGATTAAATGACTTGCCCAGGGAAATACAGCTAGTAAGGATCTAAGTCCAGATTTGAGGTCACCTACTCCTGACTCAAGGGCTAGAGTGCTATCCACCATGCAATCTAGCCTTTTTTGAATTAAAATTGAAAAAAAATTAGACTAGTAGCAGGATGAGAGTAATAGAAAGAAACTCCAGTAAAGGAGACAGTTTTCTGTTCAATAAACAGAAGAATTTTCTAACAATGAGTTTCCCCTCCCCCAAAGAGAATGTGCTATTATGTAAGGTATCCTGCCACTGTCAGTATTCAAGTTAAATCTAGACAACTACTAGGGTGATAGAGGAAGTTCCTTCACTGGGGAGGAGATTAGAATGAATGATCTCTAAGGTTTTTAAACTTTTATGACATATTTGGAATAATTTTGTATATGGAGATATAAAATATTTGCTTTAATTTGTTTTGATCATCTAGCTAGTTAAAATACTTAATCAAACAAGGACTAGGGGAGTTGAAATATTCAAGACTTAATTAAAATCTTTTTTAAAAATCTTTTAAAAATTTGTTTTGTGCTCATTGAAAATTTGCTGTCCTTGGAAAACCAAAGTGTTTCAACTGGCCCACTATACTTTATTAAAATAAGCAGCTTGAAATGGAGTTATAAATAGACTGTGTTACAATAGTTTTCCTGAACCAGTATTTTCAGCGGCTGCCTAAATATGTGACCCTGGCTGTCAGTGAAAATGTTGAACTAGATTTTTCCCTAAATAAAGAAGGCTTATGAGCTTATGCTTCAAGTGCTCATATCAAAGTCGGAGTTGCACACATTATCATTGACAATGTGCAAATGTTTTACACGGGGAAAAAACTGCATTGTTAAAGAGGATTGATGAAGGATTTGTGCATAAAGCTACCTGACATTTTTTCCAAGGTCCCCTTTGGAATGTGCTTTCTGGGTGGCTATAGGGATGAACACATCAATAAAAATCTCACCTGGTCCATGTTAACATGCTTATTTTATTTCTACCATCTGTAGTGATCATATTCCCCAAGAGCTATTTTTCTGGACTTGTTGACTGATATGACCATAAATATATCCCCAAAGACTAAAACTGTAGTTGTTTCAGCACAGTTGGAACAAAAATAAATTTCCCACTGTTTTAGTATTACAAATTATAACCCCATTCACTGCAGGATGAAATTTGAGGTGGAGGGTGTTACTCAACTTCCATTTTTTTCCATGAAGACAGAGCTAAGATTTAAAAAACAGATGGTTAATCACACAACTGTGACTAGCTATTGGTTGTCTGGTTAATTCCTTGCTTTTTGAATCAAAGAGCCCATTATCATGCAATGAGCCACCACCTTTTTCAGGAGTAATTGAGTACCCTTCTGAGTTTAATGTCAAAAATTCTATGATTTTGTTTCAAGTAGAGCTATACACCCTTGTCTGAGAGGAGACAAATAATACATTTACTTTTTCTTATTACAATACACTTCATGCCAAATACAGTATGCCAGTAATTTAGCATTAGTAGTTCTTATGTGAGGGAGCCAGAACTCTAGGTGGGAGAGAATAACTTTATTCAAGTTTCATGTGTTACAGAGATGCACATGATGAATATAAGTAAATGGCAATGTATAACTTAAAAGGAAGAAAGTCAAATCCAAGCAGGAGGAAAAGGTATCATCATGTCATCATGATAGAAATAGAAATAAGTTGTTCTTATGGTGAGGGTGAAGGATGACAGCCAGAATATCCCCCTGTTACCTACATAATGTCTAGAGAAAATCAAAATTATGGCAGGGTATGGACAAGAGAAGGAAAGAATAAGTAGGCATGGCTGCATCATGATCTACATCTCTGGAGATTGCATCCTAATCAGTGTGCCCAGAGATTCATGTGTATATTTGCAAGAGAAAGGGAGCATTTGTAGCATCATTCATTCATTCACTATTAACTTAGTGTTTACTATGTGCAAGGTGGGGAAGTGGATAGAATGTGGGGATTGGTGTCAGTAAGATTCATCTTCATAAGCTGAAGCTCAAATGCTTAACTTGACTATGTCAGTCACTTAACCCTACTTGCTTCAGTTTCCTCATCTGTAAAATGAGCTGGAGAAGGAAATGTCAAACGGTTCCAGGTTCCAGTATCTTCACCAAGGAAACTTCAAATGGGGTCATGAGGATTCAGACATGACTGAAAATAACTGAAGAAACAAAAAATGTGCAAGGCACAGAATATCTCATTATCTATAACTTTTTTTCTCAGAAATTGGGATAGTCAATTAAATTAAATTTTAAACTCATTTGTTTTTTACTTCATCTTCCCCTCTTCCCATCAGTTTGACTATTATTATTCTTTGATTGACTCCATTGGTGCTTATTAGAACTTCTTTTATAACCCTGATTCTCAACATGTCTGGTGTAATTTCTTCTGCCCTAAAATTTTCTCTTGCCAGGGTGGTTTGGTCCTCTATGCTCTAAATCATTCCTTTAAAAATAATCATACTTAACCCAATTATTGTTATTTTGACATTCTAACAGCATTTAAAGATTATATTTTGGGACTCTATAAAAGAAATGTGAGAAAGTGTATTAATATCAACCACATAGCCCCAGTTTGATACTGATATCACCAACAACTATTCTATACATTTTTTCCCAGCTAAACTAGGTTGTAATATCCCTGAGGGCAAGGATCCTGTTTTGTTCATCTTTGAATCTCCCCAAACAATTAGCAGATATGTATCTACATGATAAATTTGTCGAATAAATGGTTCCAGGACCCCCTTAGAAGTTCTTTGATAGATTTGATGGCTTCTAATTCTGGTTGAAGAGATAGTAAAGCGCAAAGAACATTGTTGAAATTTTGATGCATTAGATTTTTCTTTATGGTAGCTATGTAAAGAGTGCCAAAAAGGTAAAGACTAGAATCCATGGCTATAGTAACATTTCAGATATGTTTATCATTTATCCTTTCTTCTTGTTCAGAATTTACAGTGTTAAAATTCCCCTCCTTGTCTAAACTTGAATTTGTCCTCCTTATTTCATTGCTTTGTGAAAGCAGTTACAACTTGATTGTATATAGTGTTAGATTGCAACTAGCATGGGGTAAACAGAAGTTTGCCTTGGGGGTGCTGATATCCTAATAGACTGGATTCCTCCCTGTGAAAATAGGATTCCTTCCCATGGTTACTCCCATCACTGAACTCTGCCTTGTTTCACTCCCCCCCCCCCCCCCCCCCACTACAATTGCTATCACCAAAGTACTCCTCTTCTAGGGCTTGCCTTTCTTCCCAATCCCCTAGGAGATCTAGGCCTGGAGGATGGAACTCAAAAATTAATCTGGAGCAAGTAACTGTACTAGGTCTTCCAAACCACTACTGTCCTCCCCCATACCCAAGTGAATTTGTGCATTATAATATAGGTTAGTTTGGGTTGTGACTGAGTACACATATTTGAACTTATGAAGTATAATATTACAATACTAAAAGAATTGGACTAGGAATTATGAGACCTGTCAGAAATTAATTAGCTGTGTGAAATGGAGCAAATCTCTGTTTCATTTCTTAGATATCTAATAGGGTAGCAAACTATAAACTTCCTGAGGACAGGGACTGAACCATTTTTCATCTTTGTGTTACTAATACCTTGTACTTCATGGATACTTATTAAAAGCTTTTTGGACTAAATAGGGATAATGATACTTCCCTTACAGAACATCATGTTGTTATGAGAATCAATCAGAATTTTCAGTTAAGTCCTTGGAAAAAATATAAATTATGAAGGTATGTATTTCTTCAATTGTCTCGTTGTCAATCTTGTCAATGTCTTTTAATATCCATAGTGTGGGTTTTTAGGGGGATTATGATGTTTGGGGATATCCAGATACCCAATCGAAATTTTCATTTTGCTCCCTATATAACCTATTTTTTTGATGTGATAGCTATTTCTAAGGCCACATGTAGAACAAAATTCCTACATCAGACCCTAATCTAAGCCATATATTTCTGACTTGTTCTGCATAGCATTACACGTACCTAGACATTTGATGATGATAATGAGAGAACATAGTTTGAAAGAGAAAAAAATTACAGAACAGTTTTTAACAAGTTGACTCAAGTCTTCTTCATTCCCTGTTTGTGAATAACTGACAGTGGGTAATAACTGAAACATTCCCCTTTTCCTTCTCTTTTGCTTGTTAATAATGTAGGCATTATGATACTGAAATCCAGAGAGCCCTTGATCTACAGTTTTCAGCATAGAATAGTGTTGTGTGTGTTTTTTTTTTAAATGTGCTCCACAGACTACATTTCTGAAATACTATTTCAACATATGTAGTACATCAGTTGGAAACAGGGAAGTCAGAATTCCAGAGACAACTAGCTGCAATTTCAAATAAATTTCAGCAGAGCCTTGAGTGATAAGAGAGGAATTAAATTCTCTGCAGGGATAGTTTGTGATGCCAGATCCACTACTAACAGTGAATTTGTAAATCCTCTCAAGTTCTGACCCTAGAAGATAGGGATTTTAAAAGATAAACATGAATAGAAAAATCCTCCTCCTGCCTTCCCTTTCTAGTTTGCTTGGAACTCTACTGATTCCTCATAAAAATACTTTAATTGGTAAATGTCTGAAATTTGATTTTGAGATTAGTTGAGCTCACCTGGACTGTGGAAGAACATGGCCTGATCAGACCTGTGCTGATTGGCAATTTCTCAACTTTCTGAATAACTAATGAGCTTCAGGGTGGCTAGTCCTGGCTGAAAGGACATCTGACTTATTGCCATACCTTGTTTTTGTTTATTGCTTCTTCTATTTACTTGTCAGACATTCATGCTTTTAATATATCTACAGGACTTCAAAATCAAGTGAAACTAACACAAAGGCTAATGCCTTTGAGAAAGGGGAAAGACTTTTTTAAAAAAAAACATTGCTGATTCATTTCTCTTCTGGCCTAGGAGCTAGATAAAACTCAGTGTAGAACCTAACTTTTAAAAGATACTGATTTAAAGTAAACCATGAAAAGTGATTTTAGTTCTTTTGTCATATGATACTGATTAGTATAAAATTGTTTCAATCTTAATTGAGCTATAATACACAGACTAGTTTAGGGAACTCTCTGCTTTACACTGACTTCTTCCCCAGTCTCAGGAATAGTAGAGAGCTAATGCTCCTTTGCTTGGTAGCCTATGAGAAAACAAGACTTCCTTGCAGGGAGCTAGCTGTATAACTAGATATTCTAGGTCCTGTAGCAAATTATATTGAGCTGGAGGGGTGATAGCAGCTAACACTACAATTTTCCTTCAATGGGTTCTTTCTCAGAGAGGAGGAAGCAAGCCTCCTATCCCCCTAACTACTGGCTTACAATGCCTCTAAGGGGATAGTTTTCTCTGTGCTGCTTTGAGGGGTAGGCATGACACCAACTCTAATTTTTTTTTTAAACTTTGGGGCAAAACTTCAGCAGAAGTTTGTGGAAATTCCAGGGTTGTGGAAAGAGGAACAATACACTATAATAACTCCTGAAAATTCTAACTAATAGAGAAATCACAGGAATTTGCCTTAAGGAAGTCATTCCACTCTATCCAATATTTACTACTTCCCTGTCATCTATTATCCTACTTAAATCACATCTATTGAGACAGGGCTTATATCCCATCCCTACAACCAATAATAACTGTTAAAACTATATAATACTTTCATTTGCTTTGTACAGCAGCTCAGTGAAGAAAGTCATCAAAATATTATTAACTAGGAGAAAATACTTGAGGAATTATCCTGGAGAAAGTCTTCCAATTAGTTTTGTTATTATTATGTTAAACAGTGGTTAGAACATCATCCCTGGAGTCAGGAAGACCTGAGTTCAAATCTAATCTCAGACACTTGATACTTACTAGCTGTATCGCCTTGGGCAAGTCACTTAACCCTGATTGCCTCAAATCCAGAGCCATCTCCACTCATCCTGATTCTTATCTGGCCATTGGGCCCAGATGATTCCAGAAAAGAAAGTGAGATTGGTGACTTAGCACAGCTCCTCCTCACTTAAATCCAATTTACTTGCTTGTTATGGCATTACCTTCTTGATGTCATGGTCTTCTTTGAGAATGAAGGACAAACATTGTCATCAATAATAATGAAAATTTTATAGATGAGGAAACTGAGGCTCTCTCCTCACATTACTAGTAAATGTCTGAGATGATTAGATTCAAATCTCTTCTAACTTTCCGACATTTTCCATAATTTGATTCTGATAATAGCTCTGTGGGATGGAAAGCTATAATCATTTCCACAATCAGTTCTTTTTTTTATTTTGAATTTATTTATTTTTGAATTTTACAATTTTTCCTCTAATCTTGCTTCTCTCCCCCACCCCCCACAGAAAGCAGTGTATTAGTCTTTACATTGTTTCCATGCTATACATTGATCCAAGTTGAATGTGTTGAGAGGAAATCATATCCTTAAGGAAGAAAAATAAAATATATGAGATAGCAAAATTACATAATAAGATTACTTTTTTTTTAAATTAAAAGCAATAGTCTTTGGTCTTCGTTCAAACTCCACAATTCTTTCTCTGGATACAGATGGTATTCGACACTGCAGATACCCCCAAATTGTCCCTGATTGTTGCACTGATGGAATGAGCAAATGTGTTAAGGATTGATCATCAACCTCATGTTGCTGTTATGTTGCACAATGTTCTTCTGGTTCTGCTTATCTTGCTCAGCATCATTTCATGCAAATCCCTCCAGGCTTCTCTGAATTTCCATCCTTCCTGGTTTGTAATAGAACAATAGTGTTCTATAATGTACATTTACCACAATTTGTTCAGCCCTTCCCTAATTGATGAACATTCACTTAATTTTCAATTCTTTGCCACCACAAACAGAGCTTCTATGGATATTTTTTGTAAAAGTGATGTTTTTACCTTTTTTCATCATCTCTTCAGGGTATAGACCCAGTAGTGATATTGCTGGATCAAAGGGTATGCACAATTTTGTTGCTGTTTAGGCATAATTGCAAATTGCTCTCCAGAAAGTTTGGATAATTTCACGGCTCCACCAACAATATATTAGTGTCCCAGATTTCCCACATCCCTTCCAACATTGATCATTGTCCTTTCTGGTCATATTGGCTAGCCTGAGAGGTGTGAGGTGGCACCTCAGAGATGCTTTAATTTGCATTTCTCTAATCAGTAATGATTTAGGGCACTTTTTCATATAGCTATGGATTGCTTTGATTTCCTCATCTGTGAATTGCCTCTGCATATCCTTTGATCATTTGTCAAATGAGGAATGGCTTGTTCTTTTTATAAATTTGACTTAGTTCTATATATATTTTAGAAATGAGTCCTTTGTCAGAAATACTAGTTGTAAAAATTGTTTCCCAATTTACATTTCTTTTTTTTAGGTTTTTTTTGTTTGTTTGTTTTTTTGCTAGGCAATAGGGTTAAGTGGCTTGCCCAAGCCCCCACAGCTAGGTAAATATTAAGTGTCTGAGGCCAGATTTGAACTGAGGTACTCCTGACTCCAGGGCTGGTTCTCTATCCACTGCACCACCTAGCCGCGCCTTACTGTATTTCTTTTAATCTTGATTATAGTGGTTTTGCCTGTGCAAAAGCCTTTTAATTTAATGTAATCAAAATTATCCAGTTTGTTTTTAAATGATATTCTCCATATCTTCCTTGGCCATTAAACTTCTTCCCTTTCCATAGATTTGGTAGGTAAACTATTCCTTGTTCTCCTAGTTTTCTTATATTATTGTCTTTTATGTCTAAATCCTGGATCTATTTTGATCTTATCTTAGTATAGGATGTTAGGTGTTGGGTTAATCCAAGATTTTGCCATACTAACTTCTTCCAACTTTCCCAAAAGTTTTTTATCAAAGGGAGAGTTTTTATCCCAAAAGCTGGACTTTTGGGGCTTATCAAACAACAGATTACTATAATCATTTCCTGTTATTGCACCTAGTCTATTCCATTGATCCATCACTCTGTTTCTTAGCCGGTACTAGACAATTTTGATGACTGATGCTTTATAATATAAATTTTAGATCTGATAGGGCTGAGCCACCTTCTTTTGCACTTTTTTTCCATTAATACCTGGAAATTCTTGACTTTATTTCTTCTTATGAATTTACTTACAACTTTTTCTAATTCATTAAAGCAATTTTTTGGAATTTTTATTGAAAGTACACTAAATAACTAGTTTAATTAAGGTAGAATTGTCATTTTTATTACATTTGCTTGGCCTTACCATGAGTAGTTGATATTTGTGCAGTTATTTAAATCTGATTCTATTTGTGTGAGAAGTGTTTTATAATGGTTTTCATAAAGTTTTTAAGTCTGCCTTGGCAGGTAGACTTCCAGATATTTTTTATTATCTGAGGTTACTTTGAATGGGATTTCACTTTTCCAGCTCTTTCTGCTGCATCTTGCCAGTCATATATAGAAATGTTGAGGATTTATGAGGGTTCATTTTATATCCTGCTACTTTGCTAAAGTTAGTAATTGTTTCTAGTAGTTTTTTTAGATGATTTTTTTTTGGATTCTCTAGGTATACCATTATGCCATCTGCAAAGAGTGAGAGTTTTGTCTCTTCCTTCCCAATTTTAATTCCTTCATTTTCTTTTTCTTCTCTCATTGATGAAGTTAACATTTCAAATACAATATTGAATAGTAGTGGTGACAATGGGCATCCTTGTTTCACCCCCTGATCTTATTGGGAATGCTTATCTCATTGCATTTGATGCTTGTTGATGGTTTCAGGTAGATACTGCTTACTATTCTAAGGAACAATCCATTTATTCCTAAGCTCTCTAGTGTTTTTAGTAGGAATGGGTGCTGTATTTTGTCAAAGGTTTTTTCAGCATTTATTGATATAATCACCTAATTTCTTTTCTTTTTTTTTAAGGTTTTTGCAAGGCAATGGGGTTACGTGGCTTGCCCAAGGCCACGCGGCTAGTTAATTATTAAGTGTCTGGGCCAGGATTTGAACCCAGTTACTCCTGACTCCAGAGCCAGTGCTTTATCCACTGCACTACCTAGCCACCCCCTAATAATCACCTAATTTCTAATAGGTTTGTTGTTGATATAATTAATTATACTAACAGTTTTCCTAATATTGAACCAACCCTGCATTCCTGGGATAAATCCTGCTTGGTCACAGTGTATTATCCTAGTGATTACTTGACTATAATTGCTATGCTAAGATTTTATTTAAGATTTTTGCATCTATATTCAACAGGGAGATAGGTCTATAATTTTCTTTCTTTGTTTTGATTCTTCCTAGTTTAGATATCAATACCATATTGGTGTCATAGAAAGAGGCAGTTCTGTCTTCACCTATTTTTCCAAAGAGGTTTATAGATTTGGAATTAATTGCTCCTTAAATGTTTGATAGAATTTGCTTGTGAATCCATCTGGCCCTGGAGATTTTTACTTAGGGTATTCAATTAGGAGGGTTGTTGTATTTCTTTCTGAGATAGAGTTATTTAGGTATTTAATTTCCTCTTCATTTAACCCAGGCAACTTATATTTTTGTAAATATTTTTCCATTTCACTTAGATTGTCAAATTTATTGGCACACAGTTGGACAAAATAATTCCAAATTATTATTTTAATTTCCTCCACATTGATGGTGAGTTTGGTTTTCTTCTTTCTTCTTTTTTAATCAAATCAACCAGAGGTTTATTGATTTCATTGTTTTTTTCATAAAACCAACTCTTGCTTTTATTTATTATTTCAATAGTTTTCTTGCTTTTGATTTTTACTAATTTCTCCTTTAATTTTTAGAATTTCTAAATTGATATTTAATTGGGGAGTTTTAATCTGTTCTTTCTCTAATTGTTTTAGTTACATGTGTAGTTCATTGATTTACTCCTTCTCTAATTTATTCATGGAAGCATTTAAAGATATAATATATCCCCTGACAGCTGCTTTGGCTGTATCCCATAAGTTTTGGTGTGTTGTTTCGTTATTGTCATTATCTACAATAGAATCATTAATTCTTTTTATAATTTGTTGTTTGATCCATTCGTTCTTTAAAATGAGGTTATTTAGTTTCCAATTAGTTTTAGGTCTTTCCCTGATCCACTATTGCATGTGATTTTTATTGCATTATGATCTGAAAGGATGTATTCAATATTTCTGCCTTTCCTCATTTGATTATTAGGCTTTTATGCCCTAGTACATGGTCAATTTTTGTGTAAATGCCATGTACTACAGAAAAAAAGTATATTCCTTTCTATCTACATTAAATTTTCTCCAAAATTCTATCATGCCTAGGTTTTCTAACAATCTATTTATTTCCTTAACTTCCTTCTGAGGGCAGGACATTGAGGTCTCCTACCAGTAGTGTTTTGCTGCAACTCATTCAACTTCTCCACTAAGTATTTGGATGCTATACCACTTAGTGCATATATATTTAGTATTGAAATTGCTTCATTGTCTATGGTACCTTTTAGGATGATATAATTTCCTTCCTTATCTCTTTTAACAAGATCTATTTTTGCAGCTGCTTTCTCTAAGATAAGGATTGCTACTCCTGTTTTTTTCACTTCAGCTGAAGTAAAATATATTTTGTTCCTACTTTTTTACTCTCTCTCTCTCTCTCTCTCTCTCTCTCCATATATATATATATATATATATATATATATATATATATATATATATATATCTGCTTCAAATGAGTTTCTTGTAAGCAGCATATTTTAAGATTCTTGTTTTTATTCTGCTCTGCTTTTTGCTTAAGTTTTATGGGAGAGTTCATCCCATTCACATTCAAAGTTACAATTACTAACTCTTTGTTGCCCTCCATGCTATCTTCCCTTTATTTATATTTTTCCCTTTTTTCCTTTATTCATATTTCCCAGTATTTTGTTTCTGAATATCCCCACCTTCAGTTTATCCCCTTATATCTAACTGCCCTCCCTTTCCCTCCCTTTCCCTGCCCCTTCTACCTTCCCTTCCTTCTTTTAGTTCCTCTTTTCTCCCCCTCCCCCTTTCCCCTTTTAAGACTTGAAAGGTAAGATAAGTTTCTTAATTTAACTGAGTTTGTGCATATATGTTAACTTTAAGCCAAATCTGATGAATATAAGATTCAGGAGGTTCTTACTTCCTCCCTTCTTCCCTTCTATTGCAATAGGTGCTTTGTAGCTCTTTATGTAATGTGATTTACCCCCTTAAATCTCCTCTGTCCTCCTGTATCTTCACTGTCCACCTTTTTTAAAGAGGTATTGTTGGGGCAGCTAGGTGGCACAGTGGATAGAGCACTGGCCTTGGAGTCAGGAGTACCTGAGTTCAAATCTGGCCTCAGACACTTAATAATTACCTAGCCGTGTGGCCTTGGGCAAAGCCACTTAACCCCATTGCCTTGAAAAATCTAAAAAAACATAAAAAAGGTATTGTTTTTAAATCATTCTATTACAGTCATGGTTAAGTCATGAGTGCCCATTATTTCTGGCTAAGTATATTCTCTCTGATGGAGTTATAATTCTGGAGAGTTATGAGAGTTTTTATCTCAGGTGGGGATATAGTTTTATCTTATTGGCTAGCAGTTCTCTCTCTCTCTCTCTCTCTCTCTCTCTCTCTCTCTCTCTCTCTCTCTCTCTCTCCCTCTCTCTCTTTTGCCTTTTCATGTATCTCCTGAGTCTCCTGTTTGAAGTCCAAAATTTCTATTTAACTTTGGTCTTTTCATCAGGAGAAGTTGGAAGTCTCCTATTTCATTAAATGTCCATCTTTTCACCTGGACGAGAAGGCTCAGTTTTGCTGGATGGTGGATTCTTGGCTGCATTCTAAGTTCCCTTGCTTTTTGGAGTATCACATTCTAGTCCCTTGGATCCTTAATGTTGATTCAACCAGGTTCTTTGTAATCCTTACTGTGGCTCCTTGGTATCTAAATTGTTTCTTTCTAGCTGCCTGCAGGATTTTCTCTATTATCTGATAGTTCTGGAATTTGGCCATAATATTCATTGCTGTTTCATTTTGGGTTCCCTCTCCAAAGGGGATTGATGTAGTCTTTCCTTAACAATTTTTCCCTCTGTTTCCATGATGTCAGGGCAATTTTCCATCACCAAATCCTGAAATGATAAGTCCAGGGTTTTTTTCTCTTCAATATTTTCAGGGAACCCAATGATTCTTAAGTTGTCTCTTTTAGATCTATTCTCAAGATCAGTGATTTTGCCAATGAGATATTTACATTGTCTTCTATTTTTTATATTTTTTGGTTTTGTTTAAAAGATTCTTGTTGTGTCATGAAGTCATTAATTTCCACAGACTCCATTCTTTTTTTAGAGAAGAATTTTCTTCATGTAACTTTTGCAACTCCTTTTTCAATTGCTCAATTCTATTTTTGAAAGTTTTCCATTTGTCTAATTGAGGTTTTGAGAGAATTATTTTCTTTTTGCCTTTGCCTAATTGTATTTTTCAAGGATTTGTTTTCTTGTTGCTAGGTGTTAATCTTCTCTTGAGTTTCTTTTCCCAAATTTTCCAATTGATTTTTAAACTCCTTCCTGATTTCTTCAAGGGAGTCTTTCTGGGCTAGAGACCAACTCATATTCTCCTCAGAAGTTCTAGATCTTTCTGAGTTAGGGTCTTTATTTTCTCAGTAGTTTTCTAGGGACCCCCCTTCACTGGCCTTTCTTCATTTTCCTAAGATCTTGTTTTGGGGAGGGGCTGGTTCACAGAGGTTTGGTGTTGAGAGTCCTAGAAGCTATTGCTCACCGAGTTTAGTAACTCCAAGAGGACTGGACAGTAGGGCTTGCTGGTTGCTTTCTCGGGAGTGTCTGTGGCCTTGATTTGAGACCCTCTCCCTAGGCCTGGAGGGGGTGGATGGTGTTGCTGGATTCTTTTACCCTTGAACAATGTGGGCTGTGCCCTGGGGCAAGGTATTTAATCTCCTTATTCAACTGAGGGAGCTCTGCTGCCCATGCCTGAACCTGGGGATGGTAGTGGGGGCTATTACTGCATTTCTTCTGGGAAGAAGACTCAACTGAAATGAAAGTATGGAGTCTGAGATCCTCTAGACCAGGCAAGCCCAGTGGATAAATGTCTAGTCGCACTCTGCAACTCTCTGCACTGGAACTCACACTCCAACCCTTCTGGAATGCCCCAAACAGCTGCTCCCATAGCCAAAGACTCAGGGTTGATCTTAGATTAGTCTGGTTCTCACCCTGCCCCCACTGGCTCTCTTTTGTCTGTCCCCAACTCAACCATGATCCCTGAAGACAAACCTTGAGGTAGATGTTCTTCTCCTAGCTTCTTTTTTCTTGGTTTTGTTGATCAAATTTCTGTTAAGAGGTTTGTTTCATATTATATATGAAGGAAGATGAGACCTTAGCACTGTGCCTTTCTTCTCTCTGTCATCTTGTCCAGAAGCCCTCCACAATCATTTCTACCCTCACTGTAGTAGCAATTCTCATTTGTCAACTAATGAAGAGTAATATGAGTAGACCTAAAATTATATAAGAACACACTGAAATGTTGTAACATTAATATTGAAAGTTTGAAAAATTTAAGAACTCTGATCAACAGCAAAGTCCAACAATGATTCTGGAAGACTTATAATGAAACATCATTCCCATTTCCTGACAGATAATGAACTTGGGGTTCATCTGTCTATCTTTCTATCATCTATCTATCTATCTATCTATCTATGAATTAGTTGACAATGAAAATTTAACAAGCCTTATAAAAATCACACAAAGATCCTCAAACATGTATACAATTATTTTACTTACATTCCTTCTTAAAAGTATTTCCTTTTAGGGGCTAGTAGGTGGTTCAGTGGTTAGGGCCTTGGAGTCAGGAGGACTTGAGTTCAAATCTGACCTCAGACACGTAATGATTAACTGTCTCTGTGACCTTGGGCAAGTCACTTAACCCCATTACCTTGCCAACCCCCCCCCCCAAGAAAATTTCTTTTTCTCAAAAATGGCTTAAAACTTATCCTAATATTAAAAAAGATGACTTAAACTTTCACGCATTAAATTGTTGAAAAACTCTCAGCAAAAAGTCTTTAAAATTGGAATTGAATAAAATTAAGTGGCACAAAATGTCTTTAAGTCTCTACAACTACATATCAATAGATCTTTATCTATAACTATATCTATATGAGGGTGAGGGGCATGACCAATTCAGGAACAGTTTTGCTTGACAAAACAAAAAACCTAAATTTGACTGCTTAATTAATCTTGACAGATAGCTAGGTGGTGTCTTGGACCTAGCATTAAGAAAACCTGAATTGTAATACATCCTCAGTCACTTATTAGCTATGTGTTCTTGGACAAGCCAACTAACTTCTATTTGCCTCAGTAATTTTATCTGTAAAAATGGGGATAATAATAACATCTCACTACCAGGTTCTTATGAGCATAAAAATGAGATAATACTTACAAAGCACATTGCAAACTTAAGCTACTACATAAATGCTTTTTTTGCATATTTATTAGAAGGATTTTTCTCCTTTTTTGATGGAGAAGGAGATAATAGGGAGAGAGAGAATAGATTTTTGTTAATTTAAACTAAACTAAATAACAACAATGAAAATGACAAAAATAAAAGTGACTTGTGTCAAATCTCTGCCATACAATAGGAGCTAATGGTTGAGTTACAGGAAATAGAATAGGGACTCCTGAGGTGACTTAGCCCACAGGCTTGGAAGAAACAAGATGTAATTCATAGGAAGATCATAGTAGAAAGAGAGGAGGCAATTATAGTACAGACTTAGAGTGAAGATATTCTTTCTTATAGGTGGAGAAAAGAAGGCCAGAAACTTAGTGGTACCTAGAAGATGATGGATAACTATGGTGACCATCAAAACAATTTGTATTGAGAGCTTCTTATTATGGTAGAATGCCCTGTTCTTTTACTCATGACCATGCAAGTGAGTCTGAAAGCCATTTTCAAAAGTAAATTTCTGTTTCATTAAGACTTGGGTGAGCAAATGGGGGAAGTACCACTACACATAGACTTTTTTTTTAGGTTTTTGCAAGGCAAGCGGGGTTAAGTGGCTTGCCCAAGACCACACAGCTAGGTAATTATTAAGTGTCTGAGACCAGATTTGAACCCAGGTACTCCTGACTTCAGGGCCTGTGCTTTATCCAGTACGCCACCTAGCCGCCCCTACACATAGACTTTTGACCAGCATGGTAATGCTCTGTTGGGAAAGATTGCTTCATTGATTGAGTTTAAAGCTTCAGGAAGGATGCATATGGATCTGGAAGCAGGGATGAAGACAACTTGATTAAACTAAATCAACTTTTGAGTTCACGATTACATATGGTTGACTGAAGCAAAAAGATGAAAAAGCAACTGGCACTTTTTTTTGTTCTCATAAACTATCCTTGATATTATTAACTCATTCTTGTGAAGACAGATCATAGAATCAGGAAATTAATATTTTTATTCTATTGAATAATTATAAGAAATGCTTTGCATTTTACTCCATATAACTCAGGGAAAATGATTTCTTCCCTTGTAAGGGTAAACCTCTTCCCATTCCCAGTAGGTTGAACTTCCCACTCCTATTTCTAGATAAGGATCCACACCACAGATGTGCTCAGAATTTATTGGGGTTGGGGGTGGAAGGAAGATGTGGAATCAATGATGAAGGTAACTTGGTGACATAACTAGGTACATTTTCCTCATACCCTATCCCCAGGACTTAGCAGAGTACCCCCTTCCCCAAAACCAATTCATATCATTGTCATGGCATCACCTCCCCTCATGTTATGGTCTTCTTGGAGAACAAAGGATAAACATCATTCCCTGGAAAATCAGCTCTTTCCTCTTCCCAGTAGCTATACTCTTTTGCATTTCCTTTGCACTCTAACCTCTAAGAACCTTCCTCTTTTGTAAAGAGAAATTTCAATAAATACGGTCATAGTATCTATATTTGAATCTTCACTTTGTTATTTTTTTACCTGAATGAACTTTGGCATGTCACTTCAACTATTCTGTACCTCAGTTTCTACTTTGTAAAATGAAGGGGTTATTTCTAAAGGACCTTTGAGTTCTTTTCCAGCTCTAAATCATTGGTCCTATGATTCTAGATATTTTCCTCTTATATTCTTTCCCTCTTTTGGTGCCCAGTTTTTCTTCCAAGATACCTCATCTCTTGATAGTCTTATAAAGCTAGTTATTCTTTTTTTTTTCAATTCTTAAGACATAGGAATAGGAAGAAAAGTTTTATTTTTGGTTTCAAATTCTCTACTTCCTACAACCCATTCTTCTACCCAATGAAAAGGCAAGAAATATGATATCCACTATACATTATAAATCAGGTAAAACATACTTCTGCATTAACTGTGTTACAGGAAAAAAAAAGAAAAAGAAACAGGAAAAATGCTTAAGTCTGTACTCTGAGTCCATCAGTTCTCTATCTGGTGATGGGTAACATTTTTCCCTTCATGAATCCTTTGAAATTGTAATGGATCATTATAGTGATTAGAGTTACTAAGTCAATGTTGATTATCTTTACAATATTTCTCTTATTGTATAAATTGTTCTCCTGGTTCTGTTCCTGTTTCACTTTTCAGAAGTTCAGTTCTTTTCAGGTTCTTCTGAAAACATGTCCTTCACAATTTCTTATAGCATAATAGTATTTCATATATAACTTGTTCAGTTATTTTGTTAAAATTATCAGTTGCATTGATATATAACTGGGTAATTTAGTTTACTATTAATGATTTTAATTTCTTTCTTCATTGGTTGTTCATTTACCTTTTTATTTTTCATATTAATAATTTGGCTTCCTTATTTCTTTTTTTAAAATCAAATTAGCCAATGGTTTATCTATTTACATTTTTTTCATAAACCAGCTTCTGGTTTTATTTATTCATTTATTTTTAACTTTTATTTTTAACAACTTCTCTTTTTTAAGATTTATTGGAAGCTTTTAAATTGTTGTTTTTCTAGGGGATTGTTTGGTTGTTTCATGATAAATTTATTGTTCTGTTCTTTCTCAAATTTGATGGTATAAGCATGTAGAGATATATATTTCTGCCTAAGTACTTATTTGGCTGCGTACTACAAATTTTGGTATGATATCTCATTGTAATCATTATATTAAATGAATTTTCTTCTTTGATTCATTCATTCTTTTTTTTTTTATTTTTTTTGCAAGGCAATGAGGTCACATTTGAAGCCAAAAGGTCACATAGCATCTGCAGCTGTATTTGAACTCAGGTCCTCCTGACTCCAGGGTCGGGGCTCTATTCACCAAGCCACCTAACTGCCCAGATTCATTCATTTTTTTAAAGATTTGTTTATTTAGTTTCCAAAGCATTTTAATCTGTACTTCAAAAACCCTTATTGAATGTAAATTTTATTGCATTGTAGTCAAAAGAAGACATATTTAATATTTTTTGCTTTTCTGCATTTGTTTGTGATATTTTTTGTGTTTATAATACATAATTTACTTTTGAAAGGTGATATACACAGGTAAGAAATAGGTATTCCCATTAAATATTCTCTAGAGATCTATCATATCTGATTTTTTTCTAAAATTCTATTCATCTCCTTACCTTCTTTCTTTTTTATGTTTAGATTTAGTTCATAAATTTCTTCATACAAACCCTAGATCTCTTTAACCATCTTGACCTCCCATGATTTCCAAAGAACCATACATAAGATATCATACATTTGTTCTTACCCACCCCCAATATATGCTCCTACCCCAAAATGATTTTACCTCATATGTTAGAATTCCTAGTTTGGATCTAGCCTATACTATTAAAAAAAAAGCAATTCTTTCTCTTGAATCCTTTAGTGTTTGGTTTTTCATCTCTTATCAGTAGTAGCTGGTTAGGCACACAGTTGAATTATTTCATATAGGCATTTAATGTATTTGACTATCCTGACTTCTCATGAATTGTATTTCTAATGAACCATAACCAAAACATATTGTTCTCAGCTACCCCCAATATATGCATGAAGAGTGCCTTGCTTGGAGTCACTCAGTAATGTTAAGTAGCAAGATGAGAGTGAGAGAGAGAGAGAGAGAGAAATTTAAATAATTCAGGTGATTCTGCCCACAATTCAACTAAAAATAATTGCCTAACTATACCTAGTAGTGAACACGAAATGGGAAGCAAGAATTTACCTCATAGGCTAGGAGTGGATTAAGGTAGTATTTGAGAGGATAAGAAATGAATCAGTAGGTACCACTGTCATCTAAGCATAGTTAATGCTTCACCTCAGTCCTAAAATCTCAGAATTAGACTCAATCCTTATTATAAAGTTAGAAGCTTGGTATTGATGTTCATTCCCTATTGTGTAGTGATAGTAATTTTGATTACTGGCACATGCTATTATTCACCTTATAGACTGACTTTAGAATCGAATCCCCAGTAAGATGTTTGGTTTCCTTTAATCTACTTCCCTTCTGGAATGATAGCTTTAAAACTGAACAAGCCTTTAGAGATCTTCTAATCATGAACCTTCATTTGATAGATAAAGACATTGAAACCCATGAAGAGTATAGTGCCTTGCTCTTGGTCACCTCATAATGTTAAGTAGCAAAACAAGAATTCAAATTCACGTTCTGTGATTTCAAATACAGCATTAGAATTATTTTCACTTTGTCATACAACCATCTAAATAATTTTGTTATTTTTGCTCACTTATAAATGCATGTAGTGTATACATTAGTTATATTTTTAGTTACATATTAGTTATATATTTTCACAGGTAAATATCTTCTCTCTCCCTTACTTCCCTTTCTTTTGAACTGGAGTGCAAACTCCTAAATGAAAAAGAGCATGCTCTATATATCCTATAGCACCTAACAGAAAGTTGGTGATTTTCCAATCTCCATATTAGGCTAGGTTCAAATCAACCTAATTATATGAGATGGAAAGGTAGTTTGAAGTAATAGAACCAGGAAGATCTGGGTTCAAGTTCCATCTACATCCCATATTGATTATGTGTTACCAGTTGAATCATTTAACCTCTCATTGCTCTAGGATATTATTTCAAGATTATAAATTGCAAAGAAATGCATACTTGAATTTATAGAGGGAATTTCTTACTAGTTTGGCATTTCAGTTGTGTCTAAAGTCAGAAAAAACAGTTCAAATTGTGTTGTAGATGTTTACTTACTGTATGTCCTTGGGCAAGTCACTTAACCTTTGTTTCAGTTTTCTCAAGTACAAAATGGGAGTAAAATGAGAAAATATTTTTAAAGCAGTTAAGTGTCTGGTACATGGTAAACTCTATCTATAGACTAGTCCCGACCTCTACATGATAAACATTTTTATGTTCATGTATGGTAACATGAAACAGCATGAAAGAACTTTATCTTTCTCAGTAAAAAGACCAGAGTTTCAAATTCCAGCTCAGCTGTTGTTTGATCTTGGTCCAGGTGTTTGTGTACCTTTCCTGGGCATCAGTTTCCCACCATCACTAAAATGGCAATTCTAAAAGTTGCCCTATTTACTTCATAGGATGATAAGGGTCAAATAAAATATCGAAAGTATACTGCATTTCCAAAGTACTTTGTTAGTGTAAGTAGTTGCTATTTATTTAAGTTTTCCTTACCACCTTCCTTCCTACTCTCTCTCTTCTCTCCCCTCCTAATAGGAACTCCTTGGATTATAGTCTTTTTGAATTTGGGAACCAAGTCTCCAATTTCCTCTATAATTCTCTGCATACAATGAATGATCAAAAGCTTCTGGTGACTGATGTGTGAGATAATTTACAACAGCCCACTCCCCATTTGGCAGGAAGAAGTGTTAGGCTCTGTGACTTACAGACCCATCTGGCAGAAAAGCAAAACTTAGAATATACATCACTTACCAATCTTATGTAACTAATTTGCTTAAGGCTTTTAAAAAAATCTGTAAGTCTAACTAATTACTTTCAAAGAAACAATGCCTCAGTATAGGTCTCTTTTTAAATGTGTATCTTAAAGGGTTTAACCACATGCATTTTCATTTTTTTTGTTTTATTTGCTTTATTTATATATATATATATATATATATGTATTATGTGTATATATATATATATGTATATATATACATATATATATATATTTCTCTTCCTACCCCTGCGCCCACCCTTTTATGGGTTTTTCACAAACACATGTGTTTCCACTTAGAATTTTTTAAAATAATAAAGGCTTCTCTGGCAGCAGGAAAACACTGCATAGACAGATAAGAGCAACCACAGACTTAACTTGAACTGCAGTCACTGACTTTGACATCCCACTGACCCCCTGGCATTGAAAGACCTTAGATGAACAAAAATTAAAAAAAAATCCAAGGTAACTCCTGCTTGTTTTTAGAATAGGACCAAATCCAAAAGATTTGGAAATGGACCAAGTTTCTTTTGGTTCATGTTCACAGACAGAAATGAAGGCAAATAGCTGTTTGACTAGGAAGGGCATGGAGAAAATGGAGTGTGGAGGTAGTATACCACAGATGGTTGTTACCTAACACAAGTTGTACCTATTTCCTTAGGCTGACCTTTTCTGTGCTTTGATGCTGTGAAAAGAAGAGTTTTTGAAGAGTATGCTAACTAATCACCTTGTTGAAGTTATTCAAGGTATTAATTGATTATCAAAATTCTTAAAGTTCAAGAAAACATGCATTTAGCAAATTTAATAGAATTTAAAAGTTATATATAACAATATAATTTTCCTGTGGGATTGCTTCAATCAGGGGTACTCATTCTCCCCTTCCAACCATTTCCCTCTCTTCACTCTCTATTTTCCCAGTTAACTTAAAGTTTCATGGGATTTCTTACCATTATTATTCTTTACAGAAAGTATGCTCCTTCAGATAATTTTGAATAAGTTCATTTTGAACATCTTCAGATTTTCTTTTTTTCAGTTATTAGTATTTTATTTTTTTCAATTACAAGTAAAGCTAGTTTTCAACATTGATTTTTGTAAGATTTTGATTTCCAATTTTTTTCTCCCTCCTTCCCCCCTTCCCAAGACAGCCAGCAAGTTGATGTAGATTATTCATGCACAACCATGCTATACCTATTTCTATATTAGTTGTGTTGTAAAAGAAGAATCAGAAAAAGGGAAAAAATGAGAACAAAAAAGCAAATTAAAAAAGGGAAAATAGTATGCTTTGATCTGCATTTAGATTCCATAGTTCTTTCTTTGGATGTGGATGGAATTTTCTGTCACATCTTTTGGAACTGTCTTTGGTCATTGAATTGTTGAGAAGAGCTAAGTATATCATAGCTGATCATCCCATGGTGTTTCTACTCAACATCAGGTCAAGTAAGTCTTTTCAGATTTTTCTGAAATCCACTGGCTTATAATTTCTTCCTTCCTTCCTTCCTTCCTTCCTTCCTTCCTTCCTTCCTTCCTTCCTTCCTTCCTTCTTTCTTTTTCTTTTCTTTTCTTTTGCAAGGCAATGGGGTTAAGTACTCATGGTCTACCAAGTAAGTATTAAATGTCTGAGGTCAACTTGAACTCAGGTCCTTCTGACTCCAGGGTCAGTGCTCTATCCACTGCGCCACCTCACTGCCCCAGGCTCATGATTTCTTATAGAATAATAGGATTCCATTACATTAATATACCCCAACTTTTTTCAGCCATTCCCTAATTGATGAACATTCCCTCAATTTCTAATTCTTTGTTACCACAAAAAGAACTGCTATAAATATTTTTGTACTTTTCATGTCTTTGGGATACAGACCTAGCAACAGTATTGCTGAATAAAAAGGGTATGCACAGTTTTATAGCCCTTTGAGCACAGTTCCAAATTGTTCTCCAGAATTGTTGGATCAGTTCACAACTCAACAGTGAATTGTTATCCCAGTTTTCCCACATTCACTCCAATATTTATCATTTTACTTTTCTGTCATATTAGTCAATTTGATAGGTATGGAGTGGTATCTTAGAGTTGTTTTAATTTGTAATTCTCTAATCAATAGTGATTTAGAGAATTTTTCCAAATGACTATAGATCATCATTAGATTTTCAATGGAAAAGGGGAGACATTTGTTACCATCCCAACAAAACTTCAGGCTTTCAGTTTTCTTTTGTACCTTTCTAATGTGGCTTTCATGACTTATTTTGTATTTTAGTTGTTATTTATCATTTTTCCCCATTAGACTAAAAGGGCAAAGATTGTGTTTTATTGTGAAATTTATCTGGATTTTAGGAATGCATTTGATAAAATTTTTTATGATCTCCTTAAGATCAAAAGATGTGCAATGGATGACAATGTAGTTAAAAGGATTCAGAAAGGGGCAGCTAGGTGGTACAGTGAATACAGCACCGGCCCTGGAGTCAGGAGGACTTGAGTTCAAATATTACCTCAGATAATAATTACCTAGCCTTAGGCAAGTCACTTAACCCCATTGCCTCACAAAGAAAACCTAAAAAAAAAAAAAGAATTCAGAACATGTTAAAAAACTAAAAACATTGAATGATGAACAAATTTCAATATGGAAGGGGGTATTTAGTGGAGAAGACATGGTTCTCTTCCCTAATACAAATATGTGTGTTTGTGTGTTGTGTGTGTGTGTGTGTGTGTATGTTAAGCAATGTTTTAGATAAATATATAATTGGCATGCTTATCAGACTTGCAGATGACAAATCCAGAAGTGATAGTTAATATACTAGAAGACAGAACTATAATTCAGAATGGTCTTCAACCTTTGATGAAACCAATCTAATAAAATGGAATGTAATTTGTATAAATTAAAGTCCTTAACCTAGGCTAAAAAAACTCAGCTGGCTATGCTAGCATAGTATTAGGGAAATGTAGTTTGTTGTTCATATGGAAAAACTTAATTGACTTAACCTCTATTCTGGTCTTATTTTTTTTTTTTAGTTTTTTATAAGGTAAATGGGGTTAAGTGGCTTGTCCAAGGCCACATAACTAGGTAATTATTAAGTGTCTGAGGCCAGATTTGAACTCAGGTATTCCTGACTTCAGGGCCGGTGTTCTATCCACTGTGCCACCTAGCTGCCCCTTTTCTGGTCTTATTACAATGCCTCATTGTGATGTGCAGTTGATATAGACTTTTGAAGACTATGCTAGCAGATAAAAGTTGTAGTAGGACCTACCAGCTAGGGAAGGTTTCAGGTATGAATCTGGTGATTGACTTCATGTCTCAACCTAGGGTCAGCCTATAGATGTTCCTCATCATGATTGATTGCAGAGTGATGTGTTTTTTTTTTAATTTAAACCTATTTATGATTTTGATTTTTTTTTTTTTTTTGCCATAGCACTGCAACACCAACACCAATGAAAGTAATGATGCTTAAAGCATTGGTGTGGTTGACTAAAAGACTCAGGATGAGTTGATAGTAGGATGCAACTGGCAAAATAGCTAATATATAGGCTGTATGAATAGTAGTATAGTATCTAATATAAAACAAATCCCCTCTGTGGGTGCTAGAGCATCATGCTTCTTTCTCAATCCTATATTTTATAAGGTATTCTGATTCCTGAAGCACTTCCAGAAGAGACTGGTACCAGGTTGGTATGATGAGAGAAGGCCAAGAGCAGAAATAAAGAACCAGGAAGGGGAATGGAGAGAGCAAGTAGTTAGAGCAGAGTTAGGAGAGTATAGGGAGCCAAGGGAGGAGAAAAAAGAATCTCATTAAAAACAGTATTGATAGGGTCAAAGTCACAGAAATAATATGATGTGATGATGATGATGACAATAATAATATGATGACAATGATAGATAGCATATTATATATATGTACATATATATATGTATATATCTGAGGTAAGTGTTGTTATTACAGCATTTTACAGATAAAGAAGTGGCAAAAGAGAGAGGTTAAGTAATTTGCTCAGGATTACACAGCTATTAAGAGTCTGAGACTGGGTTTGAAGTCAGACTTCCCAATATAAATGTTCTACTTAGCTGCCTACCAATATAAACACAGGTTTAGGTATAGAAGGATAAGGACAAGGAACAACTTTTATATTAAATAAGGAAAATCCTTTAATTTTATTTGCTGGAGGAATGGGAGATCTTTTCTACAATTTCTATGTCTTCTGGTTTTATGGGATATCAGCCACAATGTTTCTTCATATTTTCTGCCTGTTCAATTCTTCTGACAATACAGTGAGTGATGAGGCTTGCCTTTAGTAAGAGATAGTGTAATAATAATTATAATAATAGTTTTAGCATTTTTCTAGTACCTTACAAATATTCCATTTTATTCTTGCAAGGACCCTGGGAGGTAAATGATATTTTTAGCTTGATTTTCAAGATAAGGAAATCCAAGACAGATAGATGGAAGTTAAATGACTTGCCTAGGTCTTACAGCAAAATAAGACTGAATTGGAACATAGGTCTTACTTCATTGACTGTACTGCCTCAATACTTAATGAACCCACTATAATTTTATTGGTGTAATAAATCTGTGATTGACCTGAAGCTCCTTGCTCTTTGTATCCATAATGTGATACACACAGTAGGCACTTAATAATAACAAAATTGTCTGCCAGCTAATAATAGTTAGATCTGCATATTGCCTAGCAATATACAAAGATCTCTCTTCAAAATAACTCTGATGAGGTAGGCAGTGCAAGTATTATTGTTATCCTTAGTTTATTGATGAGGAAGCAGAGACCTAGAGGAAGAAAATGACATGTTTAAAATTACATAGTTATTAAGTAGAAGAACCAAATATCAAACCCAGGTCTTGATACTAGGACTGTCGCCAATGGGATTTGGGGTCACCAATTAAGGATAGAAATCAAGGGTTACTGAAAGATGAAGGAATTCGCATGCTCTCTAGGACTTTAAAACTGCTCAGGATTTATTGTAAAATATTGAAAAGTAAACAGTTTAAAACTCCTAGAAAAACAGTAAGCACCTTGAGGATAAGTTAGGTGAAGTTTGAGTGAGGGGAGTGGGAGAGAGTGAGAGCGAGAGCGAGAGCAAGCGAGAGAGAGAGAGAGAGAGAGAGAGAGAGAGAGAGAGAGAGAGAGAGAGAGAGAGAGGAAAGAGAGAGGCAGATGTCCTGCAGGGTGGAAGGTAGAGTCAAGAAAGAGGCCAGAAGGGGTGGGTGGCATTTCCTCTTAAATACACTTCTGTAGTAGGATGGACAAGGGTTGGTGCTTGGGGAGTAGTATAGTACCTGGGCCAGGTATTCTCCAATGGGAAGCGATGTACTGGTCCTTCCTGCCCCAAGGTACATGACTTCTAAGTTTAACATGTCCTTTCCTGTCTCACCAGCATCAATGGGCACTGAGGGCAAAAGGGGAAAGTTCCCCACCCCCTAATGTGACTGAAACCAGGTAGAAGGTTGGAGGCTGGGGTTTGGGAATGAGGAGATAGGATACAAATTTTACATTTGACAATGAAGCAGTAGGAGTCAATTTATATTTCAAGAGCAAAGAGATTTAACAGCATTAAAAATTAAAGAATTTGTTTCTGATTATAAATTTTCTACATTCATAATTTTGTATCAGGACCATTGTTCACTTGCATTCCACTATACTGCTTATCAACTCATTAACCATTCTTTTCCTGTCCCTCTTTTTGCCCTTTCCACATTATCCATTCTTGGTCTAATACCTGTGAATAGTGTTATTCTTCATAGTTTCCCCTTGGTAAGCAATTTGATCTAGGCTATATATGAGCAATCATGTTAAACATTTTCATATTCATCTTGTTGCAAAAAAAAGAAACAAAAAGATAAAAAAAGAAGAAAAAATAGTATTCTTCAATCTTCACTCAGACTTCATCAGTTCTTTCTCTGAATGAGGACTGCATTTTTCATCCTGAGTCTTTTGGAATTGTATTGGTTCATTGTATTGCTGAGAAGAGCTAAGTCATTCATAATCATTCACTATTGCATCTACTGTGTACACTGTTCTCCCGACGCTGCTCATTTTACTTTGCAATAATATGTGTGACTCTTTCCAAGGGCTTCTGAAATCTACCTGCTTATAATTTCTTATATCACAATAGTAATACATTGCATTCATATACAACTTGTTTAGACATTTTCCAATTGATGGGTATCCCCTATATTTCCAGTTCTTTGCCACCACAGAAAAAGTTGTAAATATTTTTGTATAAATAGATCTTTTTTTCCTTTTGGGGGAATCTCTTTGGGATATAGACCTATGGTAATATTGATGGGTCAAAGGGTATGCATAGCTTTATTTCTCTTTGGCTTTTGTTCCAAATTCTTGCTGTGATTTCTTGAGAATTTTTCACCATTTCAAAGTTTTGGCAAACCCCCATGAGTATGATGCAATTTGTCTTTGGTGTAGACTGATTCATGCCAAGTAACTCACTGCTGAGAAGAATGAGATGACTAGGGGAGAGACTACTAATGAGTAATAGTACTTCTTGGGGCTATGTTAAGCCAATGATGATGATGATGATGATAATATTTCTTACTTTTTATTGAGTGCCCACTGGATGTGAGGTATTAATCTCAGAATGATAGAAATTTGTAGTTGAAAGAAGATGTGTAGTTCTTTTCCCTAGGGATTCTTGAGATCTAAAATAGTTTTTAATGAATTATTTTTCTCCAAAGTACTTCTCCAACTTGCCTTTCCAGCCAGGTTTGAGGTAGGTACCACTGCCTCTAGCAATTTAATTCCTCCCTTGAGCCCACCTATTTAAAGGAAGGAGTACCCCTACCTGTGATGTATAATAGAACATAATTGTGGGAAAGAAATAATAAGAATATGGCCCTGGGTTATATGGCAGTACCAGACCTCAGATGCTTAAGTAGGAAAATATCAGACAAAAGAACACAACAGATCATATTGTACTTTATGTTCTACAAAACATGTCCTCCCCAAAAGCTGAAATAACAGAATTTTCACTGCATGTATGCTGAGTGTTGTGTTAATATCAGGATTGGCAATCAAACATCTCTAAACAGACGTGACCTGGGAGCAAACTAAACAAACAAAATCTCTAGGAATGGCTTTAGAACCAAAAGCCTGGGAAATGGCTTTTGAACTGAAACAACACAATAAACCTGAATTGAATAAATTGCATTAAGCCTAAGTTAAAGGTAGAATTCAGACAACTCTTTCAATAAATTGTCAAAATCTTTACCCACACAAAAGAATTTATTTCTGTCTACAAGATAATCAGCAAATTTTTCCTAACTAGTAATATTAGAACTGATTATTAAATCATTCAGCATTTATTTATTATGTGCTTACTTTGCACCTGGCCTGAGAATTCAAATATAAACAGAAAAAAAGACATTCCCTTGCTTTTAAATAGACTAAACTATATTCTTATTGGGGAAAGGCAATACACAAAAGGTAATTATGGGGAGGAGAAGGGAGAAGAAGGTATTAGGATGGGATTGTAGTAGAGAAGTCCTGTGGAAATGAGTCAAAATATAGCCTGAAAGAGGGATGTAGGCATTTCTTGCCTGAGCTTTCTCCTCTTATTTGAGCTTCTGAGAGAAACCAGCCAATCAGAAGGTGAGACTTCAGGGGGAAAAACATTTCTAAGGTGAAAAGTAATCCTAAGGTGGAATGATTTTTCAGGGTAAAGAAGTTTCTGTGGGTTGTAAAGGTAGTTCCTTGGAGAAACACTTTCTGCATCTGGGAGAAATAGAACCATCAAAGGTGGCATAGGTTTCTAAGCTCTACTTTATCTGAAGGGTTGCCTATATATATATATGTGTGTGTGTATATATATATATATATATATATATATATATATATATATATATATATGTGTGTGTGTGTGTGTGTGTGTGTGTGTGTGTGTGTGTGTGTATGTTGCTTATTTTATGTCCATGCCATGTTTTTTCCTATATCCATTCCCATACTGGTATTTATTGAGTCACATAATCTTAGAAAGGTTAAAGGTCTAGATTTGGAAGGGACCTAAGAGAGTTCAACTAGGGCAAGCCTTTCTTTTACAATCTATTAGATAACATAGCGAGGATCATTCAAATTGCCTTCTCATTTTACCATACTGTGGTCATTATATTAGAGTTTATTTGGTATAGTTCTCTAAGTCTTGAGCAAACTGAGGCTCAGGAGTTGTTAACAATCGGGCAAAGCTAGTCAAATTTAAGGACAAGTCATTTAACCCTATTTGCATCATTTTTTACATAAGCTGGAGGAGGAACTGGCAAACCACCTCATCATCATTGATATCTTTGCTAGAAAATCCTATATGGGGCCATGAAGAGTCAGACTGACTTAAATGACTAAACTACGGCAACAAACTCAAATTTGAAAATAAAACAAAATAAAATAAAATAAAAAAGTAAAAGTTAATTTAATGCTTATAATTTTATGCATATTCAAGTGTCAATAGTGTATTCAAGATGGTCTTTAAATGCAATATTGTTTTTTCTAGATTATAATGGAACTCATCTGAGAAGCTTGCCTTATATTGTACTGAAAAAAAATTGAGATTCCTCTTCTTTTCTCTTCCTCAACTCCCCTTCTATCATCCTCACTCTTCACCATCTTCAGTTTCTACTTGTCTTTTGTATCCTTTCATAAAGCTTACAAATATGATAGATCATATCTCTCTTATCCTCAAAAAACTTCTCTCGAGCCATCCAAACTCACTTGCTCTTGTTCAATTTCTCTTCTCCCTTTTTGACTAATTTCCTTGAGGTCACCTCAAGCATTGGTACCACTTCCCTCTCACTTTCTTTTTACCTTTCTAATACTTTGGCTTCTGACTTCATCTTTCACCTGATAGTGCTCACTCCAAAGTTTCTAACAATCTCTTGCCTGTTATTTCTCTATCCTCATCCTTCTTAATCTCTCTGCAGTCTTTGATGTTTTCAACCACCCTCTTCCTATTGATTTTCTCTTTTTTCTAAGTTGTCATGACTCTTCTCTCCTAGTTCTTTTCCTACCTGAGTGTCTGCTCCTTCTCAATGTCCTTTGATGGTTTAGCATCTCTAAGTCATGCTTGGTATCCATGAATATCCTCTCACACCCCTCCCAGGCTCTGACATGGGCCCCCTTCTCCATCAATTCTTTTTCACTTGGTGATCTTCATACAGCTTGCAGGGATTCAATTAAACTCTTTCTGCTGATGATTTGCAAATCTTATCCAACCCTAACTTTTCTACTGACCTCCAGTCTCATATATCCAGCTTCCTATGGAACAACTTGAATTAACTGTCCCCATAGACATCTTAAATTCATCTTGTCTGAAACTGAACTCCTTAACTTTGCTCCCAAACTCTCCCCCTCTTTGGAATTTCCCTGTTACTGTTGAGCATACCAGACCTGAAACCTAGGTGACAATTCTATATTCCTTACTTTCTCTCATTCTTCGTATCCAATATGTTGCCAAGGAGTGTAGAACAAAGACAACCAGAGATAGTAAAATGAAGACTTTGAAGTAGTAGGGTGTGATAGTAAATAAAGTTATCCCTCCACAAATGAATGTAAAAAACTGAATAATTACAGGTACCACCCAAACCTTTTTTAAAAAGAAATAATTCTGGTAATATTTATTTAACACACAAAACAAGTAAAAGAATACATTGAACCCATAAAAGAATTACAGGTTTTTTTGGAAAGAGATTAGTGTCTCAAATACAATGCAGAATCTTTGCAGTATAAGTATACCCATAGCAATTACTTCATGATCACTCTGGAGAAAATCAAGTCACTGAGTGTAGATGACAAAGAGGAGGCATTCCCAATGCCAGTGAATAGTCTGTAATTCTTTAGTGCACTGAAAATTCTAACAAAATTCAACTTTTTTTTAATGATTTATTTATTTAAACTTATTTTAGTAAGCAATAAGATAGATTAATAAATAGTATCTATGCATTTATGTAATTTTTTGCTCTTCTTACATACATGTGCCATCTACAGTTTTCTGTAGTGTGCTATAAATCTCTAAACTTTCCATTTAATTATTAATGGCTGATCTGTGAATAACCAAAACCAATGAATGGCAAGGGAAGATTGTATATTAGATTTGAAGTCAGAGGATTTCAGTTCTAATACTGGTTTCACCAATCTTAACTCTTACTTTTAACTTACCTGAGCCTTATTCTTTTCTGCAAAACAAGAAGGTTGGACTGGTATCTGAGATCTCTTCCAGTTCTAGATCTACAATACTATGATTATAATGAAAATGATCATGTGAATGAAGGTTTCTCCTTCTTTTCACTCTAAAGTCAAAGTATGGTGAAGTTCTGGGAAAGAAAATCCTTCCCTCCCAATGGGAGGAGTCCCCAACTTCGAGGATCCTTCAAATATTTGCATATTTGAAGTCTGAGAAGAAAACCCCAATAATTAAAAATTCGAGACAGTGCATTGAAACCCTTTCCCTGGTCTCTGTTCCCCTTCCCTGCCTTCTCCTCCACTCTTCTCTCCTCTTCCCTCCTCTCTTCTCTTCTTTGTTTCTCCCCTATCCCTTTCTTTTTTCTTTTCCTTTTCTTTCACAGCACCTCTTTACCTTGCTCAGGCTATCTTGCACAGGGCCCAATCTCATCACTGATTGGCATGAAAACTTTGGTCTTCTCTCTTTCCAAGGCAGATCACTCCATATCTCCTTAGGCAGCCTTGTGGTCCCTGACTTACAGGACCTCACCAATATATTTCTGGTGGGCTAGTTTGCTCCAGCTCAGAATTTCCAAACTTAAGAAGTCTACCAGGCTTAACTTTTCTGATAGCAGGGCTTACAGATGTTTGCCACTGTGGACTTTTGATATTATTTTGGTAGATCCATGATTCATCAATATTTCTACTACCTCCACTATTGCAGATTAGTCCCACCATGTCTTCTCACCATGTTTGATTCCTACACAGACTTTTCCATAAATTCTTCAATAACCTTAATTTCTTCTTCTTGTTCATTTAATATTTCAGTAGTGCTAACATAGTATTTGAGCTGAAATTCTACTATATCTCATTCTCTCTGTATGACTGACTCATCCTTTTTTATTCTATCACATCCATGATGATGTCTTGGTCTCCTATTATGCAGACAAATTATCATTGTTAGCATACTGTAACATACATATTGCCTATCATTGGTCTTTCCATGGGTTACATGTAATTTTTTTGTCATGTTTTTAGGTTTTTGCAAGGTAATGGGGTTAACTGGCTTGCCCAAGGCCACACAGCTAGATAATTATTAAGTGTCTGAGACTGGATTTGAATTCAGGTAATCCTGACTCCAGGGCCAGTGCTCTATCCACTGCACCACCTAGCCACCCTGGTTAGATGTAATTTTAAGTCTTTCAGAATCATGATATTCAATGATTTGCAGTCTTAAAACAGCACCAGAGGAAAATTGATGTTGAAGAGATGAGCTTTTATTCTGTTAACATTGAACTGTTTATGACTATTGAGAGTATTGCACAATTTTCAAAATAGGATCTAAATTGACTTCTTTCTATTACTTAATAAAGTATTGATTTATTCAAATGGTTAAAATAGTTATTTGTTTGTTTATTTATTTGTTTTTGGGAGTTAATTGGTGTTAAGTGACTTATCTAGGACCAAACAACTAGTAAGCTTCTGAGTCTGGACTTGAACTAAATCCTCCTGACTTTAGGGTGGTGCTCCATCCACAGCATTAGGGAGCTGTTCCCAGATCATTGTTTTTTAAGAAGAAATCTATTCACTCAATCCTAACCTTTGAATGTAAAGATTAATGAAAAGTTCTGAGATTTTTGGCTCCATTTGCTGTTAGAATCAGCTTATGTTTAAAACAACCATACAGTTTATTGTTATTACTCTCAGTTGTGCTCCAATTCAGGTAAATTAATCTTTTAATTATCCATAAGGCAATGAACAACTTAGTATTACCAGAACTTTGCACTAGGAGGCAGGAGACCACAAAACCATAGATTTAGAGAAGGAAGGGTCCTTAAGGACCATAGATCTCAGCTCATTCAATTAGAGATGAGAAAACTAAGGCCTTGGGACTTGCCAGAGTCTACCTATGGAGTAGGTGGCAGAGACAGGATTCTCTTTGTTGATGATGATGATGATGATGATGATAGTAGTAGATGTGATAACAATAACTAACATTTATATAGTACTTCATGGTACTTTCTATTTGTATAAATGCATACATAGATAGATATTAGCACATTTGATCCCCAAAACAATCCTGTGAGAGGAAACTGTTGTCATTAACATTTTACAAATAAAGAAACTTAAACTAAGAGATATTAAGCATATCGTCCAGCATTATACAACTATTCAGTATCTGAGGCAGGATTCAAATTCATGTCTTCCTTACTCTAAGCTTAACACTTTTATCAATCTTTTTTGGGCATGTGGTTTTCTTGATAAAGATACTGGAATGGTTGACCCCTTTCCTTCTCTGGCTCATTTTACAGATGAGGACACTGTTAATCAGAATTAAATGACTTGCCCAGGGCCACACAGTAAGTGCCTGAAGCCATATTTGAACTCAAGAAGATGAGTCTTCCTGACTCTGGAGCAGCACACTATCCATTGTGTCACCTCATTGCCTAGCTGCCCCTCTATTCTATCTATTTTAAGGGATAAGCAAAGAGAAATAAATACGAGGCAGTTGGAGAACAATGTGAATGTTATTTACTAGGATGATGCTAGGGAGATGAAGAAATATGAGGAAAGGATTTGATGAGACAGTAGTACCTGAGAAGAGTCTTGTAGAAAGCTAAGGTTTTAAGAACACTACCACTAGTTAGCTCTGTGACCTTGGCAGGTCATTTAACCTATTGGACTTCAGTTGCTTCATCTGTCAAAGGGGGATTACTAATCTCTTACCTGCCTCAGGGTTGGCAATTTAGCCATGCTCAGAGCAATGATTAATTATATAGAAAGCTGTGAAAAACTTTCCATGTCTAAAATTTTGTATCTTTTCCAGTGCCTAATTCAATGTTAGATATAAAATAAATGTTTATTAATGCATGCTTGTTGTTTTGAATTAGCTTGGGATAAATATGGTTGAATAAGTCTTCATTTTAATATATATTTTTAAAAGCAAAGCTCTACTTGGTGATGAATTCTAGTCATGAAAATGTCCCTATTTTCTTTGTCCTATATTTTTTCTGTATGAGATAGTATTAGAGAAAAGAAGGGTCAGATTAAGTGTTATTTTCCTATTAACATTAAATGAAGAGTCCTTTTCTCATCATTCATAATAGAGTAGTTGAATAATTACAAATCATGAGAAAATATTTGCAAAATTGAAAAAATTTAAACCTCTGTGTTCACTGGGAGAATATAGACTTCTTAATGGAGGTTTTGGTTGCTTTCCATATCCCAAATACATTTTTAGAAACACTCTCATCAACACAGGAAGGTATAATTTTAGTTAAGAGTAACGTGTGATTCTAAATTAAGGAAATTTAGGGATGCTACGTGTGTGTGTGTGTGTGTGTGCGTGCGTGCGTGCGTGTGTGTGTGTGTGTGTGTGTGTGTGTGTGTGTGATGGCTTTGGTTTTCCTATCTTACATGTATAGAATGACAGTATACTAAAATTATAGAACTGTGTATACATGTGTATGTATGACCTTATATAGGATGTTTCTAAATGTTTTGTTCTTCTTCACTTAGAATTAATGAATATTCCTAAATCAATTTTACTCTTTATTGTAACAGTTGTGAAAGGGTGATCTGGGCATCCTTGGGGATCCCTGAGACCCCTTCAAAGGACATTCTGGAGATCAAAACTATTTTCTTAGTAATACTAACATTATTTGTTTTCTAAAATATTCCTCCTTTTTCCAACTATATAGCTATAAGAGCCTTGATTTTTCTCTTTATACTAAAACTAAATCAACATATCATAACAGATTGACTGCAGACATAAATATGAAAATCTCATTATGAACTGTCTTTTATATCTTATTGTGAGTTGTCTTATATTATGCTAGGCATTAAAGATGTTTGCAAAATATATTTGCAAATATATTTATTTTTAATAAAATATGTTATTTATGTTGACATGCAGTGGTTTTATTATTGTTATTGTAAAAGAATTAGTAAATGAATTTTTAAACAATTGATCAGTTTTTATTTCTCATACAGCAACTATTGATGGATTACTCTGACATAAGCAAAAACTCTCACTTATCTTCAATAATTTTTAAGAGTTTTAAAGGATTCTGAAACCAAATCATTTGAGAAACCCTGCTCTATTATATCACAAATAGCAAAAAAATATTTTTACCCATCATCCACTCAAAATGCTGGTGTTAAAGCAACACTTGGAAATGGAATACTTTCTCAATAGTTTTTTTTTCTTAAATTTTAGACATGATCCTACAACCCCTGCTGGATATATGAAACAACTATTGACATCAATCAGAATCTGTTAGTGCTGACTTTGTAATAAATTGTTAGCTTTTCTAAATCTTTCAACATCTTGCTTAAAGTGTTCTATGAGATTTATTCAATTAATGTCAGCAGAACCCTTGGCCCTTCACTGTATACTGCCATTGAGCACATTAAATAAATAATACCTGTAGAGATTACTGGTTAAGCACATTTCCCTAGATTTTCTTTAGGTCAATAAAAGTTTCTCTGTAGGGGGGAGGGGGGGTAGAAGAATCAAGTCAACTCATGTCAACAAGTATTTTTAAGCACCAGCTATATCTGAGGTATTATGATAAGCCAAGGGTTGAGGAGGGGTTGATTAAAAAAGACAAAAGATAGTTTCTGTTCTCCAGGAGTTCAGAGTCTAATGAAGGAGACAACATGAAGACATCTATTTACAATCAAGATGTATATGTATGTATATGTATATGTATATGTATATGTGTATATATATATATATATATATATATATATATATATATGAAAAATCAGAGATGATCAGCAGAAGGCAAGCACAGGAAAGGTTGCTTATAGAAGGAAGGATTTTAGCTGGGATTTGAAGAATCAGGGAAGTCAACAGTAAGATAAATTATACTATGAATA